>NC_059299.1:375000-380000 GCF_017591435.1 Portunus trituberculatus
GAGGAGGAGGAGGAGGAGGAGGAGGAGGAGGAGGAGGAGGAGGAGGAGGGACACATGAAAAAAAGGAGATTGTATTCAAGGACTAAATATATGTGTGTGTGTGTGTGTGTGAGAGAGAGAGAGAGAGAGAGAGAGAGAGAGAGAGAGAGAGAGAGAGAGAGAGAGAATGTGTAGAGAAAATTAAATTTGTATTAGATTCTCTCTCTCTCTCTCTCTCTCTCTCTCTGCCGTATTTACTCTAATTTATATTTTCATCTGTATTTACCGTGTGTGTGTGTGTGTGTGTGTGTGTGTGTGTGTGTGTGTTTACTCGCACTTGCAATGAAGAGTAATGTCAATAATGAATTTTGGAGTGGAGTGGGGTAAAACTCGCTCGCACGCACACGCACTCATGCGCATGCGCGCGCGCGCGCACACACACACACACACACACACACACACACACACACGTGGAGAGAAGTGGGAAAGAAGATAAAAGTAATAACAATAGTAATAATAGTAACAATAATAATAAAAAATGAGGATAACGAAGCAAACCAGAGTAATTGAGACACTTTTCCCACTTTATCATCTTATAATACTACTAATTAAAGCTACGCAAGTCCTGCCACTACAACTACAATTACTGCTACTACTATCAATTACTACTACTACTACAATTATTACTACTAGCATTACAATTGCAACTCAAAAACCCAACACAATAACAGTCAACTTAATATTACACCCACAAACACAACCTTAGGCTAAAAAATGAAATAAAAAGGAACTAAATAGAAACAAAATTAAAGAAACAGGTAAATTTGAGGTTAACCCATTCAGTACCATGACGTGTTTCCATATTCATTCTGTTTACTATTTGGGGATTTTATTCAGCTCCAGAAACTTATGTGGGGATTGAAATAGTGAAGACTGTGGCCATGAATCTTCTGACCTCCACAGACCCTTTCTAATGTCAATAAAATGGTCTAATCATACCCAAAACTCAAGATAAAAATGAGTCTCGTGATTTTGTACAGCTTCAGAAATTTGTGTGGGGATTGAAATAGTGGAGACTGTGGCCATTAATCTTCTGACCTCCACAGACCCTTTCTAATGTCAATAAAATGGTCCAAACGTACCCAAAATTCAATGGGTCCCAGTACTGAAGGGGTTAATCAAAGCCACCACACAGTTTAGTACCGTTGTAGTGTATAGCGGTGCTTATTTGTTAGGGAACTTCAAAGGTACACTTGTAAGAGGGCTTTTCCCGTTTTCTCTTTCTTTCCTAGTCTCCCCTCCCTTCTCCCTCTCCCTCTCTCTCTCTCCTTCAGTGACTCGCTTCAATCACCTCTTTTGAAGTTCTATCTTTGCTTCTGTGTAGTGAGGGAGGGAGGGAAGAAGGGAAGGAGGTAACATCTTTCATATCTCTCTCTCTCTCTCTCTCTCTCTCTCTCTCTCTCTCTCTCTCTCTCTCTCTCTCTCTCTCTCTCTCTCTCATTCTCAGTGGTGTAAAAAGTATGCCAAACGCTATGCCAGGAAATGCCTCGTAACTATGTATGCATGTACAGCACGTGTGAATAAACCTGCATGGAAGACTCACCACTACCACTACTACTACTACTACTACTACCACATCTACTGATGACTGGGTAGAGGCGAGTAGCAGATGTAGACTTAGCGATTAGACAGTAGAATGGCTTGTAGGGAACTTGTAGGGAGCTTGTAGGGGGCTTGGTAAGGGTGACAGGGCTTGGCTTCATACAGGAGGTGCAGGAGAAGGATCAGCTGTCCTCGCTCTCGCCGCTGCGTGTCTCTGTGCCAACACATCCTCAGCTGCTAACACGTAAAGGTCGTCCTCTATCGCATCGTCTCCGTCGTCAAAGCCATACCTGGGGATTGGTGGCCTTAGATTAGGTGAGGGTAGGTTAAGTTAGGTTAGGTTACGTTGGGTTAAGTTGGGTTTGGTTACGTTGGGTTAAGTTGGGTTTGGTTACGTTGGGTTAAGTTGGTTTGGTTATGTTGGGTTAAGTTGGTTTGGTTACGTTGGGTTAAGTTGGGTTTGGTTACGTTGGGTTAAGTTGGTTTGGTTATGTTGGGTTAAGTTGGTTTGGTTACGTTGGGTTAAGTTGGGTTTGGTTACGTTGGGTTAAGTTGGGTTTGGTTACGTTGGGTTAAGTTGGGTTTGGTTACGTTGGGTTAAGTTGGATTTGGTTACGTTGGGTTAAGTTGGATTTGGTTACGTTGGGTTAAGTTGGATTTGGTTACGTTGGGTTAAGTTGGATTTGGTTACGTTGGGTTAAGTTGGATTTGGTTACGTTGGGTTAAGTTGGGTTTGGTTACGTTGGGTTAAGTTGGGTTTGGTTACGTTGGGTTAAGTTGGATTTGGTTACGTTGGGTTAAGTTGGGTTTGGTTACGTTGGGTTAAGTTGGATTTGGTTACGTTGGGTTAAGTTGGGTTTGGTTACGTTGAGTTAAGTTGGATTTGGTTACGTTGGATTAAGTTGGGTTTGGTTACGTTGGGTTAAGTTGGGTTAGGTTAGGCTGGGTTAAGTTAGGTTAAATTGAGTTAGATTCGGTTGGGTTAAGTTAGGTTGGGTTAAGTTACATCAAGTTAAATTAGGTTAGGCACAGGTACACAACTACGGTACTACACTGTGTGGGGACTTTAATGAATTTCATCTTTACCTTTACTTTTTGAAAAAATTTTCTTAGCCAAAGGTTGCGGTGAGGTGAGGTGAAGTTAGGCGACGTCAGGTGAGGTGAGGTGAGGTGAGATGAGGTAATTACGTACATGTGTTAATTACGTAGTTTGATTTTGTTTCTTTCGGTTTTCTTGGGTTTATCTTCTTTAGATTAGGTCAGGTTAGGTGAAATGATGTGAGGAAATGTGTTAATTGCATAATTTTGGAATCTTATTTTTTTTTTATTTTAGTTTGGTTTAATTTGGGTGAGCTTCTTTAGATTATATTATGGTATTACACCTCCTAATTACCTTCACTAGTGTCCGCGCACCTGTGTTAACCCCTTCAGTACTGGGACGAATCTTTATCACTCGTTTTGTGTACCATTAGACTATTTTATTGACATTAGGAAGGGTCTAAAGGATATTGGCTACAGACTTCACTATTTCAATCCCCACATAAGTTTCTGAAGCTGTGTGAAATCAACAAATACTAACCAGAATAAATATAAGAAACACGTCATAGTACTGAAGGGGTTAAGGAGTTGTGTTAGTATTAGTGTACCGGTGGTTATTTGTGAGGTTACTTATGTTATCTGTATTAATCACCTTCATAACTACTAACACATCTGTAATTCTGACCTTTAGCAATAACACAGCCTCACCTCTATCATTCATCACTATCAACACACCTACGCTAACCACCTCCATTAATATGCCACAGTTTATCATCTTCATTAGTAACATCAATATATCTGTACTAATCATCTTAATTAGCGCCTTTAATCTTACCTTTCTTAATGACCTTCACTAATACCATTACACCTGTTAATTATCCTCATTAGCTTCAACACACTTGCTTTGTTTATTGTAATTACTCACTTATTATTTTTTTCATGTTTTTTTTTTTATCATTTATCAGTCGCTATCATTGTGCGAGGTAGTAATTTTTATCAATGGCATTTGGATTATTAGTATTAGTTATCGTAATCTGTTATTCTAAGTGCTGCTGATAGACTAAAAAATAAATCCACACAATGAATACATAATGAAAGGGAAAACTACACTAAAATAAATATCAATAGTCTATACAACACAAACATCAGGAAATGCTCTATAAAGAACACAACACAAAGTAAATACTCAAACTTTACAAAAAAAAAATAAATAAATAAATAAACAAACAGTGCTATACAACAAACAGACACAAAGAACAGTAATTTGGGACACTTCAGACGCACTTCACTGACGCACCTCACCTCCACCACACTCCAAAGGCCCTGGTTGAAGTGACACAGTAAGTTTTTAAGGGCGTTTTCACTCGTACACTGACAGAACAAGACGCGTATTTCCACTGTTGGCCATAAACTGTGTCCTGCTCCTCGCCATGGTGAATCGTAACTAGTTCACGTCCACTCTCTCCTTTCTCCAGGACTGCACTCTCAGCCACTCTGCCCACTGATTCACGAAGCTCCGTTGTGCAAACCATGTCTGCGCTGGTTAACTCTTTCAGTACTGGTACCCTTTTTTACCACGAGTTTTGGGTGTGATTAGACCATTTTATTTACATTAGGGAAGAGTCTATGGAGGTCAGAAGATTACTGGCCAGAGTCTTCACTATTTTAATCCCCACGTAAGTTTCTGAAGGTGTGTAAAATCCCTAAATAGTAAGCAAAATAAATAAGAAAGGGTGTCACGGTAATGAAAAAGTTAAGATTGATCACGACGACAAAGCAGGACTTGTTATGACCGTGACTACATTATCAATAGGAGAAAGTCTTGAGAGCCCGGCTAATTATTCCTGTGGCCTATAAAAAAACAGTCATGGTGAGAGAGCAAATCGTTTGTGAACACCGCACACATACAGGCGACCGTATTCTGATTCTTGCCCGCTCCTAACCTACTTTCAAAATGCTTCAGCTGAAATTATTCGGGCTTTAAAGTGTGTTTTTATGGTTCTGGTGGGAGAATAATACAATTTCTACATTATGGACACGAGAAACAATCTGGAGAACCCGGCTAAACGTCCTGTGGCCTTTGAAAAGTAGTATAGAGTGAAGTAGCTACCACGAACACACACACACACACACACACACACACACGAACAGAAACACACTTACTTCCAGGCGATGAGGAGGCAGGTGAGTAACATGACCACCCCGCCAACAATAAGCGAGAGGGCGAGGGCGAGCGGCGGCGTGTGCATGGGGTGTGCTCCGCTCATTGGCTTGCTTAGGATCACGTGATAGAAAACTGAGCCAGCGGTGAGCATAAGTGTGCCTATTAGAAAGCTGATGAGCAGGCAGTAGGCACGAGTGGTGGGCGCCGCTTGTGGGCT
>NC_059299.1:397500-437500 GCF_017591435.1 Portunus trituberculatus
GCCTGTTTTTAAGGCTTCAAATCTTCTTTCTGTGATTGTTTTTTCGCCTCAAGGGGATTCGAACTCTATTTTAATTCATAAGTGGAAAGAAAACGAGAGAGAGAGAGAGAGAGAGAGAGAGAGAGAGAGAGAGAGAGAGAGAGAGAGAGAGATAATATAGCGGTCAATAAATATAGATAAAAATATAAAATGTCTTTCTATTTATTCACCACTCTATCTCTATCTATCTATCTATATGTCTATCTAACCGTGTGTCTTTCTATCTATCTATGTCTCTTTGCCTCAATCTATCTATCTATCTGTGTATCTGTCTATCTATCTATCTACCTGTCAGTCTATCTATTTATATCCATCTAACATTCGTCTTTCCAATCTCTATTTTTGTTTCCTTTCTCTCGTCTCTTGATTTTTTTTCGTTGTCTCTAAACTCGCCTGGAACTGAACAGATGAACCAGGAACGATAAAGGCTCGTGTTTATTTTTATCTTTTTTTTTTTTTTTACTCTTTTTTTCCTTCCCATATCGTATAATCGAATGCCTTTACTAGGAATGTGCTCGCGTATATATACACACACACACACACACACACACACACACACACACACACACACACACACACAAAGCAATAAATAAATCCAATATATTCCTCCGTTCCAAGTTTTAAATATTTTACAGTGGATATTTTCTAATAAATGATACAAAATTGTTAATAATATCCTTTTTCTTGCATATTTAGAGAGAAACTAAAAAAAAACAATAAAAACGTAGATTTCAGAACCGCTTTGAATGAAATATGTAGCAGAGAGAGAGAGAGAGAGAGAGAGAGAGAGAGAGAGAGAGAGAGAGAGAGAGAGAGAGAGAGAAGGAAAGTAGGGAAGTAAGGGAGAAAGAAAGGGAGAGAAAGAGGAGATAACAGAGAGAGAGGAGTAAAGGAGGAAAGAGAGAAGGGAGACAAACAGATGAAATAAATAAATGATGGAGGAGAAAGAAAAGGAACGAAAAAAAAGCAAAAAAGAAAATGAAGAAAGGAAGAAAAATGGACATAGAGAGAGAGAGAGAGAGAGAGAGAGAGAGAGAGAGAGAGAGAGAGAAAACCAGGTAAACAAACACACACACATACACAAAACACTACTCTTGTTATTGGCTCCCAGGAAGAAAAATAACTAAAAGAGAGAGAGGAATAATAAAACACGTACGTATCAAAGCATGCACACACACACACACACACACACACACACACACACACACACACACACACACACACACACTGCATTGCGTCGCCCTCACATCACAGCCATGGACAAGCAAAGAGAGGTAGACAAAACACTTTCTTCTCTCTCTCTCTCTCTCTCTCTACTTTAGGTACAAAAGGTCTGCTGCTCTTTGGTTATTCAATGTATAAAGATGTTTTTATATATTTTTCCTCTTCCTCCTTCTTTTCTCTCCGTCTTATTCCTTTTTTCGTTTATTTCCTTATTATTTTTATTCGTTAATCTTTCTTTCCTTCTATTTTTAAGACTTCTGTTTTCCTTTTTCTCTTCTTCCTCTTCTTTTTCCTCTTCCTCCTCTTCTCCTTCTTCCTCTTAGTGTCTTTATTTATATCTTACTCATTGATTTTCCTCTCCTCTTCTTTCTCCTCCTTTTCTTTTTAAAATACTTTCTTCTCTCTCTCTCTCTCTCTCTCTCTCTCTCTCTCTCTCTCTCTCTCTCTCGTACAATAATTTTTTCCTTTTTATTTTCATCGTAGCTGTTATTATTATTATTATTATTATTATTATTATTATTGTTATTATTATTATTACTGTTATTACTATAAAAATTGTGTTCCCTTCATTTTCTTTTTTTTTCTTTTTTCCCAGAATCTTTTGTGTCTGCGTCTTCTTCCTGTGTGTGTGTGTGTGTGTGTGTGTGTGTGTGTGTGTGTGTGTGTGTGTGTGTGTGTGTGTGTGTGTGTGTGTGTGTGTGTGTTTGATAGAAAGAATTAAGAAACATCAAACTAGGAAAAATAAGTCACTGGCAAAACGAATAAATAAATGAATAATAATTGTTCTGATAATTAAATGTCATTATAAACTCGAAACAAACACTAATTATAAGTTACACACACACACACACACACACTCTCTCTCTCTCTCTCTCTCTCTCTCTCTCTCTCTCTCTCTCAGTGCAGTCCAACTACTTGACAAGTCCTTGTAAATCATGAGAGAGAGAGAGAGAGAGAGAGAGAGAGAGAGAGAGAGAGAGAGAGAGAGAGAGAGAGAGAATATTTACTTCATATTATCATTTCATTCATTATATGTAGCAGCGTTAGTGCGTGTGTGCGTTAGTGACTATCGTAGTCGGTTCGCGCGTGCAAACATGTGTTTCACTTCACTGTTTCACTGTTTGATCTGCTGCAGTCTCTGACTGGACAGCCAGACGTTACCCTACGGAACGAGCTCAGAGCTCATTATTTCCGATCTTCGGATAGGCCTGAGACCAGGCACACACCACACACCGGGACAACAAGGTCACAACTCGATTTACATCCCGTACCTACTCACTGCTGGGTGAACAGGGGCTACACGTGAAAGGAGACACACCCAAATATCTCCACCCGGCCGGGGAATCGAATCCCGGTCCTCTGGCTTGTGAATCCAGCGCTCTAACCACTGATCTACCGGACGTGTGATATACATGTGTGTGTGTGTGTGTTCATTCGTATACACATCATGAACTGGATATGTAAGCAGAAAGAAACATACACACACACACACACACTATTTACTTACGTGACAAGGAGGAGGAGGAGGAGGAGGAGGAGGAGGAAGCTAAAGAAAGCGGATGTGTACAAGAAGACAATGAAGACAAGGAAGAACAAGAGGAAGAGGAAGAGGGAAAAGCACACCTCTTCAAACATCCTTTCAATCTCTAACTACCAATTTCCGGTTTAACATTTCTTCAAGTACCTGAGAAAGTAGCATCAAGTCTCACCTGTTCCGAGAAGCGAGGAGACGTCACCTTCCTCCCTGATGTCTTGAGCAACACTGACTTCCTATGAGATCAAGGAATGCCTAATACTTATTCTGTGTTTATATCCACGTGGTACAGGTGAACGGAGCAGCGAGACGCACAACTTTCCCCTTTGATGCCTCACTCACTACTGGTCACGGGAGAATCAAAAGCAGGCAAGGTAGGAGGAGATGCCAGATGTTGCAGGTTATGTATATTTTTCCCATAGTTTTTTATTTTACGTATTTTGGGTCCGAGTCTCGATCTGCCAGTGCTATTGAAAGTTATTTTGATGGTGGAAGTTTGGGTTTTTATAGCGCAGGAGTTTGTGTGCAAGGCAGATTTCGCTCCAAAAGTTGATTTCCCGTCAGAATATGCCGTGGGAAAACTTGCTAATTGGCATTCGAGTCTTGGGTATTGCATCTATTAGGATTTTTTTTTTTATCTCTCATTTTCCTGATTTTTTTTTATGGTTCCTTTATGGTATTTGTTTTCCTAAGGGGATTTTGATTTATTAGTTTGTTTATGAGTTTTGAGCAATGAGCGAAGTTTGGTTTCTCTCTCTCTCTCTCTCTCTCTCTCTCTCTCTCTCTCTCTCTCTCTCTCTCTCTCTCTCTCTCTCTCGTGCCAGGATGTTCCAAGGTACGCATTTATGTTCTTGTAATGTTGCTATCATCCTGTGTTACTCATCTCTCTCTCTCTCACTCTCTCTCTCTCTCTCTCTCTCTCTCTCTCTCTCTCTCTCTCTCTCTCTCTCTCTCTCTCTCGTGCCAGGATGTTCCAAGGTACACATTTATGTTCTTGTAATGTTGTTATCATCCTGTGTTACTCTCTCTCTCTCTCTCTCTCTCTCTCTCTCTCTCTCTCTCATGTTCTTGTAATGTTGCTATCATCCTGTGTTACTTATCTCTCTCTCTCTCTCTCTCTCTCTCTCTCTCTCTCTCTCTCTCTCTCTCTCTCTAACCCGTCCATCTAACATCAACTCTATTCAGTTTGTACATTTAGATAACGTATACAATTAACTGGACAATTAATTCTAGTCAATGGTTAAGAAGGAAAAATGGAGGATATTCAGTGTATTAAGTATTAACTATTCAGGGTAACACAGGTGAAGGGAAATGAGAGACGCCTCTGGTTCTGCGGGCAGCGAGTGTTCCCTATTGTGTGGCTAAGTGGAAATGTGTTCAGAGTGAGATTACGGAGATTACAGAGATTCCAAACCCATGTGTGTGTGTGTTTGTGTGTGTGTGTGTGTGTGTGTGTGTGTGTGTGTGTGTGTGTGTGTGTGTGTGTAGCTATTGATTTCGCTGTTATTGTTGTTGTTATTAGTGTTGCTGTTGTTGTTGTTGTTGTTGTTGTTGTTGTTGTTTCTACTTTTACTACTACTACTACTACCTCCGCCATTAGCACTGTTATGGCACCACCAAAAGTGCCACTATTGTAATTACTACTACAACTACTATTACTACTACTAACATTACTACCACCACTATCACCACCACCACTACTATTACTACTACTACTACTACTACTCTTACTACTACTACTATTACTACTACTACTACTACTACTACTACTACTACTAAAGCACTTACTACTTACTTTAGCACCAGCGCTCTCTCTCTCTCTCTCTCTCTCTCTCTCTCTCCAGCCACTGTAAAAAAGAAAAATTCATGAAAAAACGTGTCATCTTTAAAAAAAGGAAAAAGCATCCGAGAAAAAGCGAGATGACAAAATTTATTCATTGAAAATATTTAAAAAGATACACGAGGAAAAAAAATGTGTGGAATATTTGAGGAAAAAAAAAGGTTGATGAAAAATTACTAAAAAGAAAAAGAAAACGAAACTGCCAGTCATTTTAATATTCAGTTTTGATTAAAAGGAAATATTCACGAGGAAATAAATAATTAAAACATACAAGAAGGAAAAGTGAGAAATATTAATAGTAAAGTTAGGAAAGTAGATAATTAATGAATAGATAAATAAAGAGAAAAGATAAATTGAGTTAATCCCTTCAGTACTGGGACACATTTCCACCTTTGAGATTTGTGTACGATTAGACCATTTTATTGACATTAGGAAGAGTCTATGGAGGTCAGGAGATTAATGGCCACAGTCTTCACTATTCTAATCCCCCACGTGAGTTTTTGAAGCTGTATAAAATCACCAAACAGTACACAGACTGAATATGGGAACGCGTCTTGGTACTGAAGGGGTTGCGGAGAAAAAAAAAAAAAGGAAAAGGAAAATAAATAACGTGAATGAAAGAAAAGAAAGGAAAAACTAGTAAAAATAGACAAAGAAACACACTATCAGGATCATATCTTTTATTATCATGATGCCATAAAATATCAAATTGCTCATATTTTCATTTTGTTTGTTATTCTGTTCATTTGACTTATACATGATCAGACGTGACGGGAGTGGGCCGAACGATAAATATAGACACGGATAGACTCAGCTTTTCACTCGGGTTCAGAATGTTTCGAGTGGTTGTAGTGTTGATAAGAGAAAATAAAGATGACAATAGTAATAAAGAAATGGATAATGACAATAATGATAAAATGTATATATATGACATTTATTCGGCCCCTTACTGGTGATAATAACAATAAGAGAAAAAAAATATATTCTGATTAATAATGAATGAATATATATTTTTTTCCAGTCAGTGTGAATCACAATTATCAGGAACATTATATCAAAACGCACTTCCGAATAAATATCCGCATGCAGTATTGTTCACTGACACTACCAGGAAGAAATATGACCATTGGCAATCTTTCCTTAATAATTATAATAATAATAATGATAATAATAATAATAATAATAATAATAATAATAATAATAATAATAATAATAAATAGTAATAATAATAATGACAGTTAAATCTTTGAGCGATTTTTCCTTCACTAGTTATCACAATCATTACCGTCATCCTCTGAGACACAAAACGAGAGCTAATAATAATAATAATAATAATAATAATAATAATAATAATAATAATAATAATAATAATAATAATGATAATAATAATAATAATAATAATAATAATAATAATAATAATAATATTAATAATAACAACAATAATAAGGGCCTTTTCTAACAAACAGGTTAATTAAAACATACACAGAATAATAATAAAAAAAAAGAAAACCACACACACCTGTTCTCAAAATAGATCACTACACAACACTACTGAACGAAAAGAAAGAAAAGAAAACGAAACAAAGAGAAATGAAACTACCAAAGCAACTATTTTTCTCAACCAACTTTTCTTTTCACTTGCATTTCGCTTCACTTAATTTCTGGTCTCAGTTTGTATAGATATGTGTGCAAATCATACAAATAGACTCTTCTTATGCTTGGAAATACACAACAGAGGCAGGAGGAGGGAGGGAGAGAGGAATGGGGGCTAGGGAGAGGGTAAGAGATTGAATATATGGGTGAATGGTAGTGAAGGGAGGGGAGATGATGGGGAGATAGTATACAGGAGAGGTAGGGGAAGGGGAGAGAAATGGAAGGGGTAGGGAGATAGGGGAGAGGTAAGGTGTATGGGTGAATGGTAGTGAAGGGAAGGGGTGATGGGGAGTTAATGGGTGAAGGTTTTACGTAAAGGAAAGGAATTATTTTATCAGCATTCACATTTCATACTTTCAAAATATATATCCATTAACATTTTTCTTTACTTTTTTCTGTCTAGCGATAAAATATTTCTCCTTAAAGACTACTGATTATAATGAGCGAGAGAGAGAGAGAGAGAGAGAGAGAGAGAGAGAGAGAGAGAGAGAGAGAGAGAGAGAGAGAGAGAGAGAGAGGATATGACAAGATGTATGGATTTGAAAGATTATGCAAAAGAGTAAACAATAAAGTCTTTCAAAAAGCTGAGTTCAGACTGTTACAAGTTCCATATAAGTTCCAATATATTTTTTTAAACATCCGGCGTCACTTTGCTCATAAACATTCAATAGACTCAATAATACAATGTCAACTTCCATATAAATCAACACCTATTGCTCATTTTCTCTCGTAAAATTCAAATAGACATAACTCTTTTTAAAATCAATATCTATCATATGTCCTTATTTTTTATATACACAGTCAACAATATCTTTTTTTTGTTTATACATTCATCATCTTTTTAAAATCATTAGACGAACGAACGGTTTACTTTTTAATGTTAAGATTTGTATATTTGTCAACGTTGTCTCTAAACTTAACAAAATAGTCCCATTATCAATATATAAGAATTTTCTGATACAACAGTAAATTCATCAGCAAAAATATAGACTACAAATTTACATATAAATATTGAAGAAAGATTCTAATAAAATATAAATCTTTAGCACACATTAAGGTTGAAAAAAGTGATAAAACAAATCTTTCAACAAAATACAGAATACCAAACAGTGAATACTTATACAACTGATCATTATACCAATACAACAACAAACATCTGCAAATAAAGAAAGAAAACGGCAAATATTAACAAATGATCTATTCTTGGCAGGCAGCTCCAGAATAAAGTGGTGTTGGTGTTTATGCAATTTGCAACAATGACAGCACAGCGCCAGCCTCAGTGAGCCTCGCGCCGCGGCTGTCAGGGCAACGCAACCACCTCAAACAGAACAGCCACTAACGCAATACACAAGCACCGGGTCAGATCACTTCAACGTAACACAAGAGCTTTTATTCATCTAAACTATTTCCAATTTCAATTTCGACTGATTCCAAAGTAATTCTCTTCAAGTTTTGTTCTTTTTCATTTAGCAATTTTTTTTGCAACCTTTTCTTTTTTTTTAATTTCTGAAGATCTTACGCATTTCATCAGGGATTAAAGACCAAAAGGTTTTATGGAATATGTTTCTGCTCGTCGTTCTGAAGAGGCGAGCGTGAACCTTTGATAAGTTACAAAACACTTTCAGATTCAAAGATATGAAAGACAATATTCCAAGTGTAAGAAAAAAAAAAAAACAATACTTTCTTAATCATATGAGGCTTGGCAGCAAATAGAGGGATAAGACACCATAAACTTTGAAGTCTGAGGCTTCGAAACACAAAACTGTAGATTTAGAAAAGATTAAATCATACACCATTCTTAAGGAGCGAAAAGTAACGTATTTTCTCATCTAGAAATGTCAAATATGTGGAAGAAAGATCACATTCTCATCACCAACGTCCCGACAGAGTCTCATGAAAGCGTAAAGTTTTGAAAAATCTGAAACGGATCCATTTTAGAAAACACTGAAGCATCCTACACCACAGCCACAGAACGTGAGGGCTACTGGCCACGGGGCTCCTTCCCTCCACCGACGGGAGACTATCTGAAGTAACCTTACACGGGACAGGTCAAGATCATTCCCTCCATGTTCCAGTCTAAGACAAATATAAGACTACAATACAAGTCACAGAGCGTTTGTCGAGTTGGAATCATGGGGACACCTTTCAAATTAACTTCTGCTAGAGCCAGTTCAAGTAGGCGAGGCAAGACACAGACATTTTGGATTAACCCCTTCAGTACCATGACGCGTTTCTATATTCATTCTGCTTACTATTTAGTGATTTTACACAGCTTCAGAAACTCATGTGGATGATTAGAACAGTGAAGATTCTGGCCCTTAATATTCTGACCTCCAAAGACCCTTCCTAATGCAAATAAAATCGTCTACTCACATCCAAATCTCATGGTAAAAATGCGTCCCAGTAATGAAGGGATTAATTAGGTCTCGTGTGGTTAATATAAGAGGCAGTGAGGCGACGGTTCCCCTTGTAGTAGCCAGTAGCCGAGAAGAAAGAACATCAAGTAAAACATCTCTAGTGATTTCTGACTAGTCCATCCCTAATATTTTTGTTGCCACGAAGACACGCACGTACATGTACACAGAAGGCTCACGACACCCAAAGGAAAGAAAAAACGGAATGAAAAACGTACCGCGCAGAACCACATCCTGACATTTAACACTTAGGTGGACGAAGGTTTATAGATTGTCGTAAAAAAAATAATAAAAAGAAACAAATACCCAAAACGATTACAAAATATAGATGTGTACGTTAAAACAAGACCCTGAAAATATTACCAGAAGATTTGCATGATATTCTAAAGAGTCGAGGTTCGTTTCACAGTGATTGGAACCTCGCGATCCAAACAAGACAGCTTCGGATGGTTGGAGAGTCACGGGGAGCTGGGAAAGGCATTAGTGTTTCCTGGTTGGACTGTCTGAACCTACACCTGGCGCAGTGACTCGGAAGTTGACGAATGACCATTACTTCGAATCTCTTTTTTTTTTTTTTCCAGTTATTTTTTCTGTTATTTTATTCAATGACTCCCATTTCAATAAGTGCACTTGAAGGTCGACTCGCGTGAAAAAATACAAAACAAAACCGTGAATACCGAAACTGAAGGAAAAAGGGACATGAAAGAACAGTAGACGGTAATCTTAACCGGAAACATACAACTTATAGCGAAAAAAAAATGAAAAAAAAAAAAAAAAAAAAATAACTACAAAACAAAAAGAAAAATGGAAAGAGCAATAAAAAACCACAAAAACAAAACTAAAAATAGAAAAAAAGTAAGAACTAAACAAAACACTATCAAAAACCCTCAAAACACTACCAATTAAACCACTGGAAAATGGAACTAATGAGAAGAACAGGTGAAAGAGAGGCAGGTGAAGGCATCAGCTCGCCAGGTAAGCTTCGGACAACCCTCATTAAACGGCTTCGGTTTGGACTCAACTAGACATTTAAGTGTTTCAGGTCTATTTTGGATTCGACTAGGCAGAAACTTGTAGATTTATTCACTGGTTCAACTTTACTGGGATTATTTACACACATTTTTTAACTCATTTTGCCGTGCGGAGAAGAGGAGGAAGAGGAGGAGGAGGAGGAGGAGGAGGAGGAGGAAGAGGAGATGATAAGAGGTGAAGGAGGTATTTTTTTTTTTCAAGCACCGACATTGATACATGGAGGAAAAATGCACGTTTGTATATATAATATTTTACACACACACACACACACACACACACACACACACACGTAAGTATTCCTAAAAGGACTTGAGTGTGTACGTATTGTTCATGAAAGAAAACGAGACTGCAAGAAAATGGAATAAAAAAAAAAAGGAAAGAGGTACAAATTCTCCTCCTCTTTTTTTTTCTGTCTTTCTCTTTTTCCAGCGCAATTTTTTCTGTCCATCGCTTTGTTTCTCTGGTTTTCAGCAAGTTTAAAGACACGAGCGTAGGTAACGAGGCTTCAAATTCACTGACACCTTACACTAACTTTCTGCTCTTGGCTTTCACCCCCGGAGACGAATTAATTAACTCTGATGATTAAAAATAAGGTTTGTGTAGATATTTACAACAAGCATATTGGCACTCTCTCTCTCTCTCTCTCTCTCTCTCTCTCTCTCTCTCTCAATAGATAAATATTCTAATAACATTCAATACAACAGAAAATTCACAGGCTAGAGAAAAACAGCTGATCGTGTGTTGCCAGAGATCCACGAACCAGCAGTGAACTTCTGTCGAACCAGCGATCCGAACCGTCTGAACCATGGAGGAATTGAGAGAGAGGGAGAGAGAGAGAGTCGTATCATACAGTTGTGCGTTTAAATAATATGCGTTTTCAGAAATTGTCTACGCAAACAACAAGAAATCAACTCGATCACATTTCATTTACATAGACAACTTCTCACTTAGAATTAAAAAGAGACAAAAAATAATTAAAAAAAAAAATCCAAAATACTCTTACAATTTCTCCTAACAATACACGTAGCAATTATCTTTATATGTAAATATACGATATATATTTATATATAATAATATATTTTACTCTTTTTTTTATACATTTAGGAAATATACACGTAGAAAAAGTTATAGAAAATATGTCCTCTTGAAGCATAGGCAAGAGGAGGATGGTTGGTGGGGGGGCGAGTATTAGGAAAGAGTGTATCATAGAAAACCAGTGTAGGAAAAGTATTCAAGAACCATTCAGTCACTTTAAACCATTCAGCCACTCACTAACTCCACATTTCACTTATAACTCTTCTCTGGAATACTGCGAGACTCCTTGGAGGACATCCCTTTCTCATTAGGTGTACCAACAGAGTCTTATTCAGTCACTTATTACTAGTCAATCACTTATATTCTTCACTTCACCTGTAATTCTCCTTTGACATACTGCACGACCCTTTCCAATGCCAAATACTTGTCTGGCATACTGTAAACATCCTTTTCTGTTGACGTGCATCTACAGGAAGTGCTACAGTCTACAGGGCCGTGACGTGGGAGGGCAGGAGGGCAGGAGGGCAGGAAGGAGACGTGAGGAGATTGCAAAATATATATGTATACGTGTTACTCTTCAACTCACTACCTTACGTTTTCAGAAAGGAATGAACGGCGCTGACTGCTACAGGAAACTGATACACGGCTAATGCTAATTGGTTTGTACACTTGAGAAGAATGAGTGGATGAATAAAATGCATAAATACGTCAATAGATAACTTGGTGGAATAAAAATAAACAAGAAAGCTCGCTTGCCATGACGCAACTTTTTGGGGAAGATTAAATACTGATGAACATAGTGACGAAAGGCAAGCGTGGTGATCGAAAATTGCTTTGTCAATAGTGAAGGCAGCTTTCAAATAGCAAAATGTTAGAAAAAAAAGTACATTGCTATTGATTCTTTGAATAATACTGCTCGTTTCTCCAATAATAATAATAATAATAATAATAATAATAATAATAATAATAACAATAATGATAAAATTATGCATAGGAGAGTGAATTCATGTACACACACACACACACACACACACACACACACACACACACACACACACACACACACACTTCTGTACTCTCAGGAGGAGAAGGGAAAGGAGGAGGAGGAGGAGGAGGAGGAGGAGGAAGAAGAAAAATGAAAAGGAAGAAAAGAGAACAGCACATTTGTTGATCTTTATAAAGAAGAAGAAGAAGAATACACACACACACACACACACACACACACACACACACACACACACACACACACACACACACACACACACGATGCTGCTGAAAACTGATGCATAGGTATAATCTCACGCCTCTTAATTAACAACAAAAAGTAAGATTAGCAACTGGTAAACAAGAGAATTATGTTCACGTGTGTGTGTGTGTGTGTGTGTGTGTGTGTGTGTGTGTGTGTGTGTGTGCACTCTCTTATTCATACAGTGAATTAATTATGGTGATGTTGATAGTGATGGTGGTTGGTGAAGAGTCAATAACAGCAGAAACAGAGGCTGATGACACACACACACACACACACACACACACACACACACAGACACACACACACAGGCTCAATAATACTTTAGAAATACAAGAAATACTGATATTACAACCACAAGAAGAAAAAAGAAGAGGAAGAAGAGAAATAAGAGAGATGAAGATGATAAAAGAAAGATAGAAAAAGAGGAATTGAAAGGGAAAATGAATAAACGCACACACACACACACACACACACACACACACACACACACACATGAGGTAATATGGAACAAACAATGCCTGGAGATAAAAATACTTTCATACTCGTCGTGACAGAAAACGAGATGAGGCGAGTACAAAGAAAACGAACGCTGGACGAGGAATCAAGGGGTAACAACTCTAAACTCGAAAGGCAACGAGAATATGGAGGAGGAGGAGGAGGAGGAGGAGGAGGAGGAGGAGGAGGAGGAGGAGGATTTGCAGGAAGCGGACGAGGTGGAGGAGGTGGAGGATAACAGGCACGACCAGGTATACTCCAATAAACTCCTGGAGAATGGAAACACACTCCACATTCACTCAGAACAGTGGAAGTGGAAGAGTGAGTAACCACAAGGGACAGACAGACAGACACATCCTCCCTCACTTGACTGACGAGTGGTGGTGGTGGTGCGGTGGTGAGTGGTGCTGGTGGTGCGTGTGGGAGTGCGAGTGGAAGAGGTGAGGGCGTCCGAGGTGGTGGTGGTGATGATGGTGGAGCAAACTACCAGCAGAATCCACCGTTAATGAATTCGTCCTGTCTCTTGGCTTCTGGTGGGTGTGGAGGTGGTGGAGGTGATGCGTTGGGGAGCTACTGGTGTTGGCCGGCCCGCTGGAGGACACTGGGGAGGGGGGGCAGCCAGGGAAGGGAGTGGGTGGTGACGGGTGATGTGTGGGGGAGGCTGTACAGGACCGACTGCCATAGCGCTGATCGGCGACGCGAAGATGCATTCCTGTCCTGCTCCCCCCGCCATCCCCTGCCCCGTCCACGCCCCCCAGCTCTTCCCCAGCGCCCAGGACTGGAGGGTGGAGGGGCGTGGAGGGCGTGGGGCACCTCCGCTCGCATGTGGAGGTCCCCGTCAGGCAGCGGAAGGGAATGCGGTATATTCTGAAGGGCTTCACGGCATCTCTGTCCATTACTGTCGGTGTGGTGTGGTGGGCAGGCCAGCAGCAGCGGTGGTCGGTGGTGGTGGTGGTGGTGGCAAAGATATTATGAATTAGACAGTGTTGTGGTGTGTGTTTGAAGAAACTCTACAACTATTTCATTACTCAAAGTTCTTTATTCTCACTTTTTTACTTTTGATTTACCTTCACATTTCTTCAATCACACGTTCCCTTTTGTTAGTATACTTCCTCTTCCTATCCTCACTTCTTTCCCATTTCTATACCCGTCATATCCACATCCCTTCCTTCTGCTATTCTGTTGCATCTTCCTTTCCTCTTTCTTTTCCATATCTGCTTTTTACACTCTTGTTTTCTACACTTCTAATGCTTTCTATACTTCATTCTGCTATTCTTTTCCATCTCCTGACCTCTTTCCTTCCAAACCTGCGCCCCTCATCTCACCCACCCTCCCAGCATCGCACCTTCCCAGCCCTGCCTCACCTGTGTGCTCCTTGCCGTGGGGGGACGGGGGAGGGGAGAGGCTGGGGTCCCGTTCCAGGCGGTCAACCTTCACTCTCTCTCGCCGCATTGTAAAGGACTCTGGTGCAGTGGTGGCGAAGAAGATGTCACTCTGTGGAATTAGGGCGATGTTAGTGTCTGTGTGAGGGAAGGAGGGAAGGAGGGAAGGGGAGTGAAGTGGCATTTGTACCCATATAAGAATGAGTGAACCAGCAAGCCAGTAACATATATCAAGTATTGTGGAAGTTACGACAGAGAAAAATGCAGCACAGAGGATAAATCAAGAAGTACCAACAGTGGGAGCCGAACACAAGGCTTATCCCACTACTACCCCTAAGCCGAGGACGATTACACATACACACAACGACACACACACACATACCTTAGACGTGATGAAGGCAAGGCGCGGCATCACCATCGTCTGCACAAGGTTGCCGTTTATGATGAGTCGGATCTCAATGCTATCCTGAGTAAAGGCAAGTATGTAGGGAAAGGCACACACTGAAAGGCAAACACACATACACCAGGAATTAACTTTTGGCATTGGAAGTTTGGGTTTGTATATAGGATTTATACAGCACGTGATATTAATCTTTATGTAGAAATATGTAAGTGTGAAAATGATAGTTCTAGTCCCTCAAACTGTCCTATTGTTTTAATTTCCTGTCTATGTTAAATTTCTGAATGTATTCTTAACAGAGAGATTACTAAACGTTAATCATTTCACAATCTTCTATGGTAATTAATCCTCTAATCTTGTTAACTGCATGTCTTCCCTCCCTGCACCAGTTCTAGATCCTTTGTTCCTTCCTCTTCCAGCACCTTTTCAAGTATCTGGCAATTAAGTTTCTGAATGTGTCCTCAACAGAGAGAGTCTTACACACCTATCACTTCACAATCTTCTGTCAAAGCTAACTAATCTAATCTTGTTAACTGCATGTCTCCCCTCCCTGCACCAGGTCTAGATTCCTTGTTCCTTCCTCTTTCCAGCACCTTTCCTAGTATCTGGCAATTAAGTGGGCCTGTTTTTTTTCATATATATTTTTGTTGCCCTTGGCCAGTTTTCACTCTTGCATAAAAAAAAAAAAAATCCCTATACCTTTCCAGAACCTTTGCCCTTCTTCCAGTCTCCTCCATACTCACCAATGGCTTCGGGTACAGAGTTCCAGTGAAAATCAAACTCGTTAGAACATTCCTCTGACAGTTTCTGGAAGTGACACGTGTCTGGAAGAGAAGCGAAGAGGAAAAAATGTTAGGAAAGTGTGTGGAAGGTTGTTATCATCGCCATTAGTCATTACTGTCACCATTATATTATGTCTACTACTGGATTCGAAATATATTGTAACCTATTGATGATGTCATTGATTTGATGTGAATAATATCTTTTTTATCTATAACATGTGGGTTTTTCACGGGAATTTATGGGCTAAAGAGGTTATTTTTTGGGGTACTTCCTATCTCAAAGCCCACCCGCTAGAAAACTATTGCCCAGAGTGTGGAAGCCCAACCTACACTCGGACCGTGGATAGATTCGAACCCGTGCCTTTGGAGACCCCTCGGACCCCAAAGCACGCATGATTCCACTGTTGATAACTTCGATTTTCCTCAAGATCTGACAACCACGCATTCCCCGGGACACCATTCACACCCAGAGTAGAGTAGACTAGTAAAAAACACCACCAGTCACCAAGTCACCACCAGTCACCAAGTCACCACCAGGCATCACCAGTCACCAAGTCACCACCAGTCACCACGTCACCACCAAGTCACCAAGTCACCACCAGTCACCAAGTCACCAAATTACCAGTCACCAAGTCACCACCAAGTCATCACCAGTCACCAAGTCACCAAATTACCAGTCACCAAGTCACCACCAAGTCATCACCAGTCACCAAGTCACCAAATTACCAGTCACCAAGTCACCAAGTCACCACCAGTCACCAAGTCACCACCAAGTCACCAAGTCACCACCAGTCACCAAGTCACCACCAAGTCACCACCACCAGTCACCAAGTCACCACCAGTCACCAAGTCACCACCAAGTCACCACCAGTCACCAAGTCACCACCAAGTCATCACCAGTCACCAAGTCACCACCAGTCACCAAGTCACCACCAGTCACCAAGTCACCACCACCAATCACCAAGTCACCACCAGTCACCAAGTCACCACCACCAGTCACCATTACTCACTGTTGTAGCAGAGAAGTAGTTCTGCTTCATCATCTTCATAAATGTCAAGAGCGGCCACCAGGTTGACTTTTGAAGCATCTACGTGGTGAAGCTTGCTCACCTCACCTGATCTCTCACTCACCAAGTCCCACTGGTGCTTGTAACCTGCGAAAAGACTGACCTTAGTGACTGAAGAAGCAGAAATACCATCATAAGAATAGAAATATCACCAAAAGAATAGAAAGAGGACTGGGACACACTTTTACTATGAGTTTGGGTACAATTAGACGGTTTTATTGACATTAAGAAGGGTCTATGGAGGTCAGAAGATTAATGGCCACAGTCTTCACTAACTTAATCCCCCACATGTGTTTCTGAAGCGGTATAAAAACGCCATATAGTAAGTAGGATAAGTGTAAAAACGCGTCATGGTACTGAAAGGAATTAAGAGAAAGATAATTTATTGCATGTATTAATTTGGATTCTCATGTTCTTGTTTCTCGTTGAATTGGAAAGAGAGGAAGACAGAGTTAAGAGGGAGAAGAGGAATAAGAGAAAGAAAAGGGAGGAAGATAAAAGAAGAGAGAAAGAAGAGTGTATCATTACGACCAATGATAAATTCAATTGCTGTTATGTATTTTATTAATTTATGTCGAGTGGGTGGATGTATCGCTTCGCTGTCGTCTTTTGTTGTGGACGTGGCGGAGCGGAGGGGTGTATGTTGCGCTTTGCCATTGTCTTTTGTTGTGGATGTGGCGGAGTGGAGGCATGGTCAAGGGACAGGTGAACGGGCTGGCCAGTCCAGCAGATTGGCGTGTGGGGTGTGGAAGGATACTTGTGACGCTGGAGTGGACTGGAGGGCGTGTTGTGCATCTGTGCCGCTACTATCCGGGTTTGCTGGAAGGTATGTAGTGTGAATTCAGGGACTATGTGATAGTCCGCCATATTTATTTTGTTCCGCTCGTAGCCAAGGATTTGGTATTTCCTGCTTGTGTGAGACGATATTGAAGACAAAGTGGTTTACGTATGATTTGTGATGATGATGGATTATGATTTGTATGTCACTGTAACCGTTTGTTGCAGCGGTAGATGGTTGGATACGTGATGGGGTGTTTATGCTGTGGGGACGCTGTGTATATTTACCTTGTTTGGGATCTTCTCTCCGGGACATCTGTGTCGTCAATACTGTGAGTCATTATTACTGACAGGTACTGGTTGGTTCATTATTATTGGTTGTTATCAGTACATACTTGTATTATTATTTGTAAATCCTGCTTTATCCAGCTACCTGTGATAGTATTGTTGGTCTATTAGCAGTCATTAACTGCTACTTCCTCTGATTCTTTATATTGAATGTGATGTGAATTAAGTGATAATTGAATGTGATATTCTAAGATTACTTTGAGGTAACATCCTACACATGGATTATTAAGGTTGTGAGCAAGGCTTGTTTTGGGAATTCGTGGTGAGTGTTACATATTGTTCACAGGTTGAATCTTTGCCCAATAAACGGACTGATGCAACAGCGCTTTTGATGCCCTGGAGAAACAATTCAACAGTAAGACATGGACGCGCTCAAGTTGGAGCGAGGGTGGCCAAGGGTCGCTTCACCAGGAAGTGCAACATACTACAAGAAAGGTTGGATGAAAAGGATGCGCCAGCTGTGCTGAAAGGATTGTTCACTGAGGTGGAAGATGCATTCAAGGTGCTTGAGGTAAAACATGAGAGTCTTTATTCTGAATTACTTGGAGGCAAGCAAGATCCCTCATCCTTAAGTGAGGCAGAGGACTATATCTTGGGTTGTGAAAGAAAAAAAACCACATTATACTCAAAGGTTACTAAAGCGTGTGCAGATGAGAAGGACAAATTTGAGACTGCTATAAAAGTTAAACGACTAGATCCACCCGTTTTCTGGTGATATAAGGAATTACGGCACTTTCAAAAAAGACTATATGAGATTAATCGTCCCGGCGTATGGGAGGGACTCTTACGCTTTAAAGAAATGCCTTTCAGGTGAGGCGTTGAAATGTGTGGAAAGTGTAGAGGATGACTTTGAAGAAATGTTCCTTCGCCTTGATGACAAATATGGTAACTCTTGTAAATTAACGGAATGTATTGTGAGTGAGCTAAAGGGCTTGAAACCTGTGCAAGATGGGGACTCGAAACGATTAGTCCACTTGGCGAAGGTAGTGGAACGTGCTTGGTTGGACATGAAGAAAATAGGATTGAGTCTGAAATGAAAACTACATCTATGGTTACGTTGGTCGAACGCCTGCTTCCTAACACTTTGAAACGGGCTTGGGTACTAAAAGCCCAATCTGTTGCTAACCATAATGATTTATTTGAAAGTCTGTTGGCATTCTTACTTGCTGAAAGGAAGGTATGTGAGTATCTGGAGTGTGATTTGCGAAGTGTTCCCACAAAATTGGCCACTCATAATGTGATTTGTAGAGATTCAGAAAAGGAAGATGTTACTGATACATTATTATTATTATTATGAGGTCAATGAAGGCGACCCACTGGAAAGCATAACTGCATAAACCCAAAGGCCCAGTGGGCGGCACCTCACCGATAAGTGAAAGGAAGTAACAGGAATGAACAACAGAATAGGAAGATTGGTAGAGATCTAAAGTGAGTTCAGAGAGAAGAAAGGTATTCACACGTTTTTTAAATGCTTCAATGTTACTAGAATTAACAATCTCGTTGGGAATTGTATTCCAGAGTCTAGCAGATACTGGGATAAAACACCGGAAAATTGTGAAGTATTACATCGATTCACAGACAAGGAACGGTCATTCATGATCAAGGATTGTCTTGTAGCACGTGCTGGTAGTGAAGGGCAGGCAAATGACAATGCAACGGGTGGTTGGAATTAGACATGATTTTGAAGAAATAGGACAATGATCCAACCAAACGACGATGCCGAAGATTAATCTCAAGATTAGGAAGAAGAAATTTAATCTGGTTGAATGCTCTATCTAAAAGCTTTAAGTGAGACTCTGCTGCAGAGATCCACACAGAGTGACAATATTCAAAATGAGGCAGTATGAAAGAGTAAAAGCAATTTCTTACAATATCATCAGAGGAATATATCCGCCTACATTTGCGTAACAAACCAACTTTACATGAGACTGATGATGCAAGTGAACGCAAGTGCAACTCAAAAGTAAGTTTGGGATCAAGGGTGACTCCGAGTAACTTCAGAGACGAACAATTTGGAATAGGTACTTCGTTGACAACAATATCAGGGTGAACTGGGAAAGGTGTCCTTGATCTGCTAATAACCATACTATGGGATTTACTCGGGTTCAGTTTCATACCCCACCGATCACACCATGACAGAATCCTTGGACTAGATGGCAACAAATTATTAATATCTAAAAAACGATTGAGACGCTTGGCCAGCAGGCGCTCAAAAATCTTAGATAACACCGGGGTTATGGAAATGGGTCTATAGTCACCGGGGTGAATGGAGGATGAAGATCCCTTTGGAATAGGGGTAACATTTGCAGTACGCCAGCATACCGGAAAAGAACCCTTACAAAAAAGAGCTCTAAAAATAACTGCCAATTTTGGAGCGAGAGGAGAAGCAATCTTTTTGTAAAAAAGAGGCAGAAAACCCAAAGGATCACAACCCCCGAATGAGTCTAACTCATTAAGATATCTTAAGATTTCGGAGGACTTAAAGGCAATGGAGATAAAGGTAGTGCAAGATCGACAAAATGCTATGATTACTGAATGTCTTAACACTGTCTCAAAATTAGTGTCAGAGTTTTCTGTGGATTCTAAGAATCAAAACTGTAAGATGTGTTGGTACCATGGCTCACAAGGTCACACCTTTCATGATTGTTATGCTTTTCAAAATTTGAGTAATCCAGACAAATTTGCTTGCCTCAAGAATAATAGAGTCTGTTTTAGGTGTGCAACCCCTGGTCACTTGGCAAGGTACTGTAAGTTTGCAAGCACTACTTGTGATGTGATTGTCAATGGTCGGAAGTGTGGGATGGATCATCATAAAGCCTTGCATTACGTTCTTTCTCGTACACCTGACTCTGCTAAAAAGACCAGTTCTACTACTGTGACTAGTAATTTAGCGTCTAGGGATGGTTATCTACTGATGGTAAGCCGTTTGGAGTGTAAAGGGAGTCCCGTCAATGTCCTGTGGGATAGCGGTAGCAATGTATCCTTAATAACACACTGTCGGGCAAAAGAGTTAGGCCTCAAGGGAAAAGATATTAATATATCCATAACCAAAGTTGGCAACAGCTTGGAAACTGTCGCTAGCAAGGAGTATGTGGTCCCATTAGTCGACATGAATGGAGATGAATGGGAGATCAGTGCCTGTGGCATAGACGAAATTACCGCCCCAGTCGATGAAGTCGACGTGAGTGTTGTGTCCAGACTTTTCCCTAGTTTGAATGGCTACCCTGTAATAAGACCTCATGGTAGGATAAATTTATTGATAGGAATTGACTATTGTCACCTTATGCCTCAAGTGTTGGAGACGAAGGGTAACCTACAACTTATGCAAAACCAATTCGGTTATGTTTTGAGAGGTTCTCATCCACTTTTGATTTCCCATAGATCTCAGCCAAGTGTTAGTGTCAGGATTAACCATGTTAACATTGTGAATTTTGATGAAATTTCCTCTTTACCCAAGAAAACTATTAAGGAAGATTTAGATAGTTATTTCAACATTGAAAATCTTGGTGTATCCTGTTACCCAAAATGTTCGGGGTGTAAATGTGGAAACTGTACGCCTGGTCAAAATAACTATAGTCTAAAGGATGAAAGGGAGTTGGCTTTAATTACTAAGGGGTTAGTGTTTGATTCGGCAGACTGTAGGTGGGTTGTCAGCTATCCCTGGATAAAAGATCCCCGTCTTTTGCCCAACAATGTATCCCTTGCTTTTGCAAGACTGATTGCCACAGAAAAGAGGCTCAATAAACTAGGACCAGATTACTGCAAGGCTTACCAGAGTCAAATTGATGATATGATTGCTAGGAAAGTCGCAAGGAAATTGACTGAGGATGAGATTTACAGATACGATGGACCAGTATTTTATATTCCTCACACTGAAGTGCTAAAGCCAGACTCAAGTTCTACTCCACTTAGGATAGTTTTCAATTCTTCCGCCAAGTACATGAACTTCTCCTTAAATGAAATGTGGGCAAAGGGCCCAGATGTTTTGAATTCTCTCCTAGGAGTTCTGTTGAGATTCAGAGAAGAGGAGGTGGCGTTCGCCGGGATTTGGCCAAAATGTACAATACCATCCATATGTCCTTATTTGATCAGCATTGCCATCGCTTTTTGTGGCGAGACTTGAAGGTCCATAACAAACCAGATCATTATGTTTTAACTTGTGTCCCTTTCGGCGATAAGCCTAGTGGTACCATTGCCATGCTTGCTTTAAGATTAACTGCGGAAATAATTCAAGACCAGTACCCTGTTGCAGTCAATGCCATAGTGAAGAACAGCTATGTGGATGACATACTAGGAAATTGTGACAATTATGAGGAGCAAACAATTTACTGAGAGAGATTGAATTTGTTTTAGGCCAAGGAGGATTTAAGGTGAAACATTGGATTCTGTCAGGTGCTCATAACCCTAGCAAACTGGATCTAGCAGAAACTCAAAAAGAAAAAGTCTTGGGTGTTGTGTGGAACCCAACAGAGACGTGTTTGTGTTTAGTGTGAAAATAAATTTTTCTCCCAAACATCGCAAGACACATACGGGCCCAGATCTTAAACCGGATAACCTTACCGGTGAGACACCCCAGTATTTGACCAAGAGAATGCTTTTAAGTCAGATTGCAACCCAATTTGACCCCTTGGGACTTGTCTGCCCTGTAACTTTAAAGGCAAAATTGATGTTGAGGCGTCTTGTCTGTCCAGAGGGTGATGAAGATGCAAAATACGGTTGGGATGATGCAGTGTTGCCACAGATTAGAAGTGAATGGCTGGATTATTTCCAGATGATGTTTGAGTTAGAAACTCTATGGTTTCCCAGATGTGTTAGGGAAGCTGACCACGTTGGTAACCCTACATTGGTCATATTTTCAGACGGGTCTACTATAGCATATGGAGCTTGTGCTTACGTTAGATGGGAATATCGTACAGGAATGTTTAGCTCTAGACTTTTGATGGCTAAGTCTAAACTTGCCCCGCTCAAGCAGTTATCAGTCCCTCGAATTGAACTTTGTGGAGCCCTACTTGCAGCTCGGATGAGAGAGACCATCACAAAGGAACTTAACTATAACTTTGAATCTGTAATACATATTGTTGACTCTGCTATTGTCCGGGCTCAGATTCAGAAGGAGAGTTTCGGGTTTGGTACTTTTACAGCTACGAAAATTGCCGAGATTCAAAGTAAAACTAATCCCGAGGAATGGTGGTGGATACCTAGGAAAGACAATCCGGCGGACATGACCACCAAACCTGCTAAACCTGTTGATCTTGCTGAAGGATCCATTTGGCAAATGGGGCCCGCCTTCCTGTCTCTCCCTATCAGCATGTGGCCTATAAGGAAAGACCCTGTCTCGGAATTACCTGATAAAGTGGGCATCTTCATTTCTCACGCTGATGCTGATGTTACTACCACAGGTCTTTGCAAATTGTTTGATATTTCTCGGTTCAATAGCCATGAGAAACTGATAAGGGTTACCAGTCGTGTCATACGGGCGATCAGATCCCGATCTCTTAGAGAATCACTTTTAACTCCAACTGTAGAAGATCTTGCGATCGCTGAAATGTTGTGGGTGAAGGAAGTTCAATCTGAACTTGATCCTGATTGGGAAACTAAGTACCGTAGGTTAGGGCCTACCAGAAATGAAGCTGGGGTGATTGTTGTCGGTCAGCGTATCCCTAAATGGTTAAAGAATAACTATGATCAGGACGGATTTATTTTGCTTTCTCCTGATCATGACTTTACTAAGTTGTATGTGGAATCTATGCATCGTCTGGACCATGCTGGCATTGAAGTAACTTTAGCCAAGATTCAATCCAAGTTTTGGGTACCAAAGGTCCGGAACATGATCAAATCTGTGAGGTACAAATGCATCACCTGTCGCAAACTGAGGAAAGAAATAGTTGGTCAACTTATGGGACAGCTGCCAGAAGAACGCCTCAAACCATCTCCTCCGTTTACCTACACTGCCCTAGATTTGTACGGCCCCCTTTTAGTTAAAGATATGGTCAAGGGTCGCTCAAGAGGTAAAGCTTACGGTGTAATCTTCAACTGTTTGGCCACTCGTGCTGTTCATCTGGATCTAATTGAAGGGTATAGCACTAGGGATTTCCTTGATGGACTTAGAAGATTCGTATCTATCCGAGGATGTCCGCGTGAAATTTATTCAGATGTTGGTACTCAACTGACTGCCGCCAGTAAAGGATTGATAGATCTGTCCAGGTTAAGTTCTGATGACATACAAGATTTTGCTTGCAATAAAGGGGGAGAGGTTAAATGGGTTTTCAATGCATCAGCAGACGCACCATGGCAAAACGGTGCTAGTGAAAGTCTAATCAAATCCCTTAAGAGAAGTCTGACTGTGGCTATCGGTGATAATGTATTAACCTTCAGTAAATTACAGACAACCCTTTTTGAGATTTCAAATATACTAAATGAAAGACCTATAGGTATAAAGCCAGGATGTGATCCAGAACTTGGAAAATACCTTTGCCCTAACGACCTCCTCCTTGGACGTACCTCTAACAAAGCTCCAAAGGGTGTCTTTGAGCACTTTCCTAGTCATGAATCTCGATTGCAGTTCCACCAGCGCATTGTAGATTCATTTTGGAAAAATGGACTAGGATTTTTTCCCACTCTTCTGATTCGTCAAAAGTGGCACATTGAGCGCCGTAATTTACAGATCGGTGATATTGTGTTGTTTCAGGACAGCAATATTGTACGGGGGACGTGGAAGTTTGCTGAGGTTGCAGTAGCAAATGAAAGCAAAGATGGTAAGGTACGAAATGTTACTCTTAGGTATAAACCCCAGAGAGGTGGTGTTAGGTATAAGGGTGAAAAGATATACTTGTAAAGAGATCTGCTCATCGTATCGTGGTAATTTTGCCCATTGAGGAACGTACTTGAGTTTATACTGAATGTTACCCTTTTTTATGCATTACTGTGTATCTCGCTGGTTTCATTGTATGTATTCGTATTTGTTTGTACATTTTTTTTGTTTGTTTTGCAATGTCATATGTAACATAACTCCGTGTGGGAGTGTATCATTACGACCAATGATAAATTCAATTGCTGTTATGTATTTTATTAATTTATGTCGAGTGGGTGGATGTATCGCTTCGCTGTCGTCTTTTGTTGTGGACGTGGCGGAGCGGAGGGGTGTATGTTGCGCTTTGCCATTGTCTTTTGTTGTGGATGTGGCGGAGTGGAGGCATGGTCAAGGGACAGGTGAACGGGCTGGCCAGTCCAGCAGATTGGCGTGTGGGGTGTGGAAGGATACTTGTGACGCTGGAGTGGATTGGAGGGCGTGTTGTGCATCTGTGCCGCTACTATTCGGGTTTGCTGGAAGGTATGTAGTGTGAATTCAGGGACTATGTGATAGTCCGCCATATTTATTTTGTTCCGCTCGTAGCCAAGGATTTGGTAGTGCGTATTTCCTGCTTGTGTGAGACGATATTGAAGACAAAGTGGTTTACGTATGATTTGTGATGATGATGGATTATGATTTGTATGTCACTGTAACCGTTTGTTGCAGCGGTAGATGGTTGGATACGTGATGGGGTGTTTATGCTGTGGGGACGCTGTGTATATTTACCTTGTTTGGGATCTTCTCTCCGGGACATCTGTGTCGTCAATACTGTGAGTCATTATTACTGACAGGTACTGGTTGGTTCATTATTATTGGTTGTTATCAGTACATACTTGTATTATTATTTGTAAATCCTGCTTTATCCAGCTACCTGTGATAGTATTGTTGGTCTATTAGCAGTCATTAACTGCTACTTCCTCTGATTCTTTATATTGAATGTGATGTGAATTAAGTGATAATTGAATGTGATATTCTAAGATTACTTTGAGGTAACATCCTACACATGGATTATTAAGGTTGTGAGCAAGGCTTGTTTTGGGAATTCGTGGTGAGTGTTACATATTGTTCACAGGTTGAATCTTTGCCCAATAAACGGACTGATGCAACAGCGCTTTTGATGCCCTGGAGAAACAATTCAACAGTAAGACATGGACGCGCTCAAGTTGGAGCGAGGGTGGCCAAGGGTCGCTTCACCAGGAAGTGCAACATACTACAAGAAAGGTTGGATGAAAAGGATGCGCCAGCTGTGCTGAAAGGATTGTTCACTGAGGTGGAAGATGCATTCAAGGTGCTTGAGGTAAAACATGAGAGTCTTTATTCTGAATTACTTGAGGCAAGCAAGATCCCTCATCCTTAAGTGAGGCAGAGGACTATATCTTGGGTTGTGAAAGAAAAAACCACATTATACTCAAAGGTTACTAAAGCGTGTGCAGATGAGAAGGACAAATTTGAGACTGCTATAAAAGTTAAACGACTAGATCCACCCCTGTTTTCTGGTGATATAAGGAATTACGGCACTTTCAAAAAAGACTATATGAGATTAATCGTCCCGGCGTATGGGAGGGACTCTTACGCTTTAAAGAAATGCCTTTCAGGTGAGGCGTTGAAATGTGTGGAAGGTGTAGAGGATGACTTTGAAGAAATGTTCCTTCGCCTTGATGACAAATATGGTAACTCTTGTAAATTAACGGAATGTATTGTGAGTGAGCTAAAGGGCTTGAAACCTGTGCAAGATGGGGACTCGAAACGATTAGTCCACTTGGCGAAGGTAGTGGAACGTGCTTGGTTGGACATGAAGAAAATAGGATTGAGTCTGAAATGAAAACTACATCTATGGTTACGTTGGTCGAACGCCTGCTTCCTAACACTTTGAAACGGGCTTGGGTACTAAAAGCCCAATCTGTTGCTAACCATAATGATTTATTTGAAAGTCTGTTGGCATTCTTACTTGCTGAAAGGAAGGTATGTGAGTATCTGGAGTGTGATTTGAAAGTGTTCCCACAAAATTGGCCACTCATAATGTGATTTGTAGAGATTCAGAAAAGGAAGATGTTACTGATACACTACACGAGATAAAGGTAGTGCAAGATCAACAAAATGCTATGATTACTGAATGTCTTAACACTGTCTCAAAATTAGTGTCAGAGTTTTCTGTGGATTCTAAGAATCAAAACTGTAAGATGTGTTGGTACCATGGCTCACAAGGTCACACCTTTCATGATTGTTATGCTTTTCAAAATTTGAGTAATCCAGACAAATTTGCTTGCCTCAAGAATAATAGAGTCTGTTTTAGGTGTGCAACCCCTGGTCACTTGGCAAGGTACTGTAAGTTTGCAAGCACTACTTGTGATGTGATTGTCAATGGTCGGAAGTGTGGGATGGATCATCATAAAGCCTTGCATTACGTTCTTTCTCGTACACCTGACTCTGCTAAAAAGACCAGTTCTACTACTGTGACTAGTAATTTAGCGTCTAGGGATGGTTATCTACTGATGGTAAGCCGTTTGGAGTGTAAAGGGAGTCCCGTCAATGTCCTGTGGGATAGCGGTAGCAATGTATCCTTAATAACACACTGTCGGGCAAAAGAGTTAGGCCTCAAGGGAAAAGATATTAATATATCCATAACCAAAGTTGGCAACAGCTTGGAAACTGTCGCTAGCAAGGAGTATGTGGTCCCATTAGTCGACATGAATGGAGATGAATGGGAGATCAGTGCCTGTGGCATAGACGAAATTACCGCCCCAGTCGATGAAGTCGACGTGAGTGTTGTGTCCAGACTTTTCCCTAGTTTGAATGGCTACCCTGTAATAAGACCTCATGGTAGGATAAATTTATTGATAGGAATTGACTATTGTCACCTTATGCCTCAAGTGTTGGAGACGAAGGGTAACCTACAACTTATGCAAAACCAATTCGGTTATGTTTTGAGAGGTTCTCATCCACTTTTGATTTCCCATAGATCTCAGCCAAGTGTTAGTGTCAGGATTAACCATGTTAACATTGTGAATTTTGATGAAATTTCCTCTTTACCCAAGAAAACTATTAAGGAAGATTTAGATAGTTATTTCAACATTGAAAATCTTGGTGTATCCTGTTACCCAAAATGTTCGGGGTGTAAATGTGGAAACTGTACGCCTGGTCAAAATAACTATAGTCTAAAGGATGAAAGGGAGTTGGCTTTAATTACTAAGGGGTTAGTGTTTGATTCGGCAGACTGTAGGTGGGTTGTCAGCTATCCCTGGATAAAAGATCCCCGTCTTTTGCCCAACAATGTATCCCTTGCTTTTGCAAGACTGATTGCCACAGAAAAGAGGCTCAATAAACTAGGACCAGATTACTGCAAGGCTTACCAGAGTCAAATTGATGATATGATTGCTAGGAAAGTCGCAAGGAAATTGACTGAGGATGAGATTTACAGATACGATGGACCAGTATTTTATATTCCTCACACTGAAGTGCTAAAGCCAGACTCAAGTTCTACTCCACTTAGGATAGTTTTCAATTCTTCCGCCAAGTACATGAACTTTTCCTTAACCCGCGCAGTGTTGCTTTATAGGAGTGAAACAGGTCATGTGGGGTTGGATTTTGGCCAAATAATATTATTGTCTTATAAAATTGAAAAAAAAATAGGTGATTTGAACGATATAAATGCGATATATGTGTGTTCCCTGTAAGCTGTCATTTTCTGTGAGTCCTTTCACGCGTGGCACCAATACTCCAGTGGTGGTGCGTAAGACGAAACATGTAGAACAGTACTATGTAACTTCCGCTTCTTATTTATTATTTCCGACACACTGTGAATGCTTCTTCCATGACTATATATTGTTTAGTTTGAGTTTCTTGTAAAATATATCTGAGGATTGTTTGTCTAGCCTTTCTATAGTCATATCATAGTACCAAATTTATCACGCTCGTACAGACTATATTTTCTCTATGTGTATATAAGTAGCACAATATTATCCCTTCATTGCACAAGCATAACATGTTTTGTAACACCAACAACAAAAAAATTACACACAGCTGCCCAAATAACCCATTATACGAATTTTGTTTTTTTTATGTTGGTACTCCTGCATACCACAGCCCGCCCGCCCTCGCCCGCCAGCTGATCACATACCCCAAACATTTTCCCATTTACTACGTAGCTTCCGCGTCTTTGCATTTGCTGCCGACCAATTTGGTATTGCTCTGCTACTGTACAATTTACATAACATCCCAATTTTACAAGTATATCTAAGAGGTAATTGTGTATTACCTCTGGACTGTAGCATATCCCATGAAAATCTGTATGGCTGGGAAACTGATGACTCAGGTTCCGAGCCAGGAATGAATACAAAGGAGAAACAGACAGCAACAACCCTGTTGGGCCCAACGAGGCTGCCTGTATAGCTAACACTACACTAACTACAACTACAGTTCTATACTTCTATCTATCTACTGTGGGCCAAAGTAAATAAGATGAGGAATGAATGATATGAAAGCACATGTGCATATAAGACAGCAGAAATAATGTGGCAATTGATGCTTACATAGGGAAAAGTGTATTGGCTAATGTACCTACAACTAACTGTTGACACGCAAATACGCATATCATGGCCATAGGGAAAAAAAATCTTGTGCCTGTAAACTTTCAGGTTTCCGTATTATAAACGGCCATAGGGAAAAAAAAACTTGTGCCTGTAAACTTTCAGGTTTCCGTATTATAAACGGCCATGGGGAAAAAATCCTGTACCTGTAAACTTTCAGGTTTCCGTATTATAAACTTCTGTCTTTCATTAGCAGCAAATGAAACATATTTTCCTATGCTCTATAGTATATACATTATTTACAATTATCTATACCACTCTAGTATATCTTGAGAGTGTGATATACCTCAAAACACGGGTCCAGACAAAGAGCCGTGTCGCAGGGCACACACATGAACCTCGTATCTTTGCGTTGCTTTGGCCGGAGTGTGGTGGTGCGGCAGACGTGACAAGGCTTTTGGGCGTTTTTCTTGGCAGCTGTAGGTGGGATATACTTGGGAAAATGACGACCTGTGAGACGTGTAGGATCGTCACCATGAGATGCTCGTCGTCGTCCTGCTGTAGGAAGAGGCTCCGAATACTGCTCAAGAAGCTGTCTTATTACCTCCCTTGTGAAGTCATGGAGTGTCGGCTTCTCGCCAGTTTTGACCTGGTATAGAATATGGGCGTTGAGGACAGCACAGTCAATCAGATGAAAAAACATCTTTTTGTACCATTTCATTGTTTTCCTTGAACATTCCACAGATGACATCATGCTGTCACTTTTATCTACAAGGCGCATGTTTTGGTTGTAGACAATAACACATTCAGGTTTGTCGATGAAGGTTTTTGTGGAATGGTCAATGTTCTCACTCGTTTGCAACTTTGGTTCGTGGACACTGGTGAGGAGATGAACGTCTCTCTTGTCCTTCCATTTCACTGCAAGAATGTTGTTTGCCTGCTTGTGAACAACATCGCCCTTCTGCAGTCCGATGGGGAATTTGGCCATAAACTTGCGATTTGGCTTTACCGTACCACAGGCCCCAGTCATTCTCTCATGCAGATAGTGGAACAGTGTAGGACTGGTGTACCAGTTGTCAACAAAAGTATATGTCCTTGACCAAGGTAAGACTCAAGCATGGTACTGACAACGCTTCCTGATATGCCCAACTTCTTATTCTCTTTGATGTTAGTTCTTGCCCCAGTGTACAAAATCATGTCCAAAATGAAGCCAGTTTCACAGTCACAAAGAACAAATAGTTTTAGGCCAAATCGGTGGCGCTTGGATGGGATGTACTGGCGAAAGTGTAAATTACCACGCCACAGAACCAAACATTCATCAATAACTAAATTTTGAAATGGTTTGAATGATGACTTGAAACTATGGCAAATGTAGTCAAAGATGGGCCTTATTTTTCTCATTTTGTCATCATCAGTTGGCTGAGTGTTATCTTGGAAGTGTAAGGCTTGTAGCAAAGCAATGAACCTGTTTACTGACATGATTTTACTGAAAATAGGCTGGCGAAGAAGTGGATCTGTCGACCAGTATTCCTTATAATTTTCCCTTGGAGTGAGCCCCATCAGCATAACTAAAGCCAAAAATGAGTACATTTCTTTTACATCTGTGTCCTGCCATTGCAAGAAACGAGAGTGTGGATGGAGTATTTTACCTGCTATCATAAAGCCATGAAACCTGTTGCTTTCTTTGACTATATGAGCCATTATGTCTTCCGTGAAAAACAACCTAAAATATTCACTCTCTGTGCTGCCATCATGAACGAGTCCATGTGGTATACCACGACCATGAAGATCAAACTGAAAATCAGTGGGCAAAAAGTCATGACCATCTCTCCATTCCCATTGTACATCAGCATCAGCATTTATTGTTTGGTGTTGAGCTTGGGATGTAGATGGTGTGTGCGCTTGACTAGCGAGGTCATGCAGTGGCTGAGAAGCTGATAGTGAGGAAGCACCTACTACAAGCCCAGACTCCCCACCATCCCTTTTCCGCTTCTTGCTGGAATGAGCAGCAGCAGATTCACTTTCATTTTCATCATCACTCCCCCTGTCTGATTGTATGTAATCAGAGTCATCTTCATCGTCCTCCTCAGAGAGATCACTGTCCCCCAACTCTGTGACATTATCGTCATAGAGAATATTCTCTATTTGCGCCGATGTCAAGCCCCGCGGCATGGTGCATAGGACAACACGTGCTAATAGCGAGGGTGTAACAGCGTGTCTGGCTATCATGACTCATTGCTGGGCCAAATCGCCAACCCGGCGCCTCACGCCCCAGGGCTGCCAACAAAACCGACGATGACTGTACGCATGAACACAAAATATATTGAAATTGCTATTCAAGTTGGAATGATATAAAAATAGCTGATCTACTGAACAGTATTTTGAGTATATTGATAAGTAATTATGACACCACTGACATATTTTTATAAATATACCTATTTTTTCAATAAATCATTCGTGGTCATGGATACATTCTATGTAATAGACCACAGCAATACAATAAAAATGAGAGTGAGCTTTCAAAATCATATTTAGGCATAGAAAAGACATCTTGAACCATTTCTACAGGTTTAGGTGCCATGAAGTAAAAGAAAACGATGATCGTATATATACGTACTAAACACTTTCCCTCCCGAACGTATATATACGTACTAAACACTTTATGGGTTAAATGAAATGTGGGCAAAGGGCCCAGATGTTTTGAATTCTCTCCTAGGAGTTCTGTTGAGATTCAGAGAAGAGGAGGTGGCGTTCGCCGGGGATTTGGCCAAAATGTACAATACCATCCATATGTCCTTATTTGATCAGCATTGCCATCGCTTTTTGTGGCGAGACTTGAAGGTCCATAACAAACCAGATCATTATGTTTTAACTTGTGTCCCTTTCGGCGATAAGCCTAGTGGTACCATTGCCATGCTTGCTTTAAGATTAACTGCGGAAATAATTCAAGACCAGTACCCTGTTGCAGTCAATGCCATAGTGAAGAACAGCTATGTGGATGACATACTAGGAAATTGTGACAATTATGAGGGAGCAAACAATTTACTGAGAGAGATTGAATTTGTTTTAGGCCAAGGAGGATTTAAGGTGAAACATTGGATTCTGTCAGGTGCTCATAACCCTAGCAAACTGGATCTAGCAGAAACTCAAAAAGAAAAAGTCTTGGGTGTTGTGTGGGAACCCAACAGAGACGTGTTTGTGTTTAGTGTGAAAATAAATTTTTCTCCCAAACATCGCAAGACACATACGGGCCCAGATCTTAAACCGGATAACCTTACCGGTGAGACACCCCAGTATTTGACCAAGAGAATGCTTTTAAGTCAGATTGCAACCCAATTTGACCCCTTGGGACTTGTCTGCCCTGTAACTTTAAAGGCAAAATTGATGTTGAGGCATCTTGTCTGTCCAGAGGGTGATGAAGATGCAAAATACGGTTGGGATGATGCAGTGTTGCCACAGATTAGAAGTGAATGGCTGGATTATTTCCAGATGATGTTTGAGTTAGAAACTCTATGGTTTCCCAGATGTGTTAGGGAAGCTGACCACGTTGGTAACCCTACATTGGTCATATTTTCAGACGGGTCTACTATAGCATATGGAGCTTGTGCTTACGTTAGATGGGAATATCGTACAGGAATGTTTAGCTCTAGACTTTTGATGGCTAAGTCTAAACTTGCCCCGCTCAAGCAGTTATCAGTCCCTCGAATTGAACTTTGTGGAGCCCTACTTGCAGCTCGGATGAGAGAGACCATCACAAAGGAACTTAACTATAACTTTGAATCTGTAATACATATTGTTGACTCTGCTATTGTCCGGGCTCAGATTCAGAAGGAGAGTTTCGGGTTTGGTACTTTCACAGCTACGAAAATTGCCGAGATTCAAAGTAAAACTAATCCCGAGGAATGGTGGTGGATACCTAGGAAAGACAATCCGGCGGACATGACCACCAAACCTGCTAAACCTGTTGATCTTGCTGAAGGATCCATTTGGCAAATGGGGCCCACCTTCCTGTCTCTCCCTATCAGCATGTGGCCTATAAGGAAAGACCCTGTCTCGGAATTACCTGATAAAGTGGGCATCTTCATTTCTCACGCTGATGCTGATGTTACTACCACAGGTCTTTGCAAGTTGTTTGATATTTCTCGGTTCAATAGCCATGAGAAACTGATAAGGATTAACAGTCGTGTCATATGGGCGATCAGATCCCGATCTCTTAGAGAATCACTTTTAACTCCAACTGTAGAAGATCTTGTGATCGCTGAAATGTTGTGGGTGAAGGAAGTTCAATCTGAACTTGATCCTGATTGGGAAACTAATTACCGTAGGTTAGGGCCTACCAGAAATGAAGCTGGGGTGATTGTTGTCGGTCAGCGTATCCCTAAATGGTTAAAGAATAACTATGATCAGGACGGATTTATTTTGTTTTCTCCTGATCATGACTTTACTAAGTTGTATGTGGAATCTATGCATCGTCTGGACCATGCTGGCATTGAAGTAACTTTAGCCAAGATTCAATCCAAGTTTTGGGTACCAAAGGTCCGGAACATGATCAAATCTGTGAGGTACAAATGCATCACCTGTCGCAAACTGAGGAAAGAAATAGTTGGTCAACTTATGGGACAGCTGCCAGAAGAACGCCTCAAACCATCTCCTCCGTTTACCTACACTGCCCTAGATTTGTACGGCCCCCTTTTAGTTAAAGATATGGTCAAGGGTCGCTCAAGAGGTAAAGCTTATGGTGTAATCTTCAACTGTTTGGCCACTCGTGCTGTTCATCTGGATCTAATTGAAGGGTATAGCACTAAGGATTTCCTTGATGGACTTAGAAGATTCGTATCTATCCGAGGATGTCCGCGTGAAATTTATTCAGATGCTGGTACTCAACTGACTGCCGCCAGTAAAGGATTGATAGATCTGTCCAGGTTAAGTTCTGATGACATACAAGATTTTGCTTGCAATAAAGGGGGAGAGGTTAATTATTATTATTATTATTATTATGAGGTCAATGAAGGCGACCCACTGGAAAGCATAACTGCATAAACCCAAAGGCCCAGTGGGCGGCACCTCACCGATAAGTGAAAGGAAGTAACAGGAATGAACAACAGAATAGGAAGATTGGTAGAGATCTAAGAGGTAGTGAGTTCAGAGAGAAGAAAGGTATTCACACGTTTTTTAAATGCTTCAATGTTACTAGAATTAACAATCTCGTTGGGAATTGTATTCCAGAGTCTAGCAGATACTGGGATAAAACACCGGGAAAATTGTGAAGTATTACATCGATTCACAGACAAGGAACGGTCATTCATGATCAAGGATTGTCTTGTAGCACGTGCTGGTAGTGAAGGGCAGGCAAATGACAATGCAACGGGTGGTTGGAATTAGACATGATTTTGAAGAAATAGGACAATGATCCAACCAAACGACGATGCCGAAGATTAATCTCAAGATTAGGAAGAAGAAATTTAATCTGGTTGAATGCTCTATCTAAAAGCTTTAAGTGAGACTCTGCTGCAGAGATCCACACAGAGTGACAATATTCAAAATGAGGCAGTATGAAAGAGTAAAAGCAATTTCTTACAATATCATCAGAGGAATATATCCGCCTACATTTGCGTAACAAACCAACTTTACATGAGACTGATGATGCAAGTGAACGCAAGTGCAACTCAAAAGTAAGTTTGGGATCAAGGGTGACTCCGAGTAACTTCAGAGACGAACAATTAGGAATAGGTACTTCGTTGACAACAATATCAGGGTGAACTGGGAAAGGTGTCCTTGATCTGCTAATAACCATACTATGGGATTTACTCGGGTTCAGTTTCATACCCCACCGATCACACCATGACAGAATCCTTGAAACATCTTGAGTGAGTACATTAGCGACTCTCTGCCTATCCTGTGGGGAAGGAATTGTCGCATATATAGTGGTGTCATCAGCATAAGCAACCATATTAGATTCAATCCCACACCACATGTCAGATGTATAAATAATAAAAGAAGAGGTCCCAGAACACTTCCCTGCGGAACACCGGATACAACTGGACTAAAAGAACTAAGGCAGCCATCAACAGTCACACGCTGCCTTCGACTCGTTAGGAACTCTGACAGAACTTGATGGACGCGGCCACCAATACCAATAGATCTAACTTTCGATAAAAGGGCTCTATGATTAACACGATCAAATGCAGAACTAAAATCAAGTGAAATTACTCTAGATTCATGACCAGCATCAAGGGCAGCTTGCATGTCGTGCGTTATGCAAACGAGAGCATCAGAAGTACTGAGACCTTTTCTAAAACCAAACTGACTAGATGGCAACAAATTATTAATATCTAAAAAACGATTGAGACGCTTGGCAGCAGGCGCTCAAAAATCTTAGATAACACCGGGGTTATGGAAATGGGTCTATAGTCACCGGGGTGAATGGAGGATGAAGATCCCTTTGGAATAGGGGTAACATTTGCAGTACGCCAGCATACCGGAAAAGAACCCTTACGAAAAAGAGCTCTAAAAATAACTGCCAATTTTGGAGCGAGAGGAGAAGCAATCTTTTTGTAAAAAAGAGGCAGAAAACCCAAAGGATCACAACCCCCGAATGAGTCTAACTCATTAAGATATCTTAAGATTTCGGAGGACTTAAAGGCAATGGAGTGTAATTTAATGTCCTGGGGACAAGACGGCGGCAGATCAAACTCTTCATCACTTTGTTTCGAGTTAAAACGGAAGCTAAAAGATTGGCTTTGTCCTTAGAATTATGGCAGATTGAACCGTCAGTACATGACAGAGGAGGTAAACTTGAGTCCACACCAAAGAGTGATTGCTTTAAAGCTGACCACCATGAGTGTGGTTGGGAGGTGCCAATCAGAACATTTTTAAGGTGTTCATTGTACTCATCCTGTGCGCTAGAATATGTACGTTGGGCAAATAAACGCAGACGAACGTAATTTTCCCATGATTCAGGTGAACGCAGTCGGGACCATTCACAATAAGCAACCTGTTTTCCACGCTGAGCACGCCTGCAGTCATCATTAAACCAGGCACTGTCCTTGCGACGACTTCGAATTATTTTAGAAGGAATTCTTCTTTCACTAATGTTAAGTAAAACACTGTTAAGGGAATCAATTGGACTATCAGAATGTAAAATTTCCCGCCATACAATGTTGTTAAAATCGGCAATGACACCAGTCCAATTGGCTCGTGACTTTAGAAATACTTTCCGCGATATTGGCTCGTCCGGAATAGGAAATGAAGTTTGAATATTGAAAGACAAGCCAGAGTGGTCTGTGCTACCAAGGGGAGGGACGACCTGCAAAGTTACTGCAGAGGGGCGTCTGTAAAAGAAGATCAAGGCAATTACCCGAGACGTGAGTTGGGCTATGAACGATCTGCTCACAACCGGTGAGGTTACTAAAATCTAGAGCAGCCCGACCATGTTGATTTGTTTGAGAAACGGAGTTCAACCAATCCTGATGATGTGCATTAACATCACCAACAAAAACAAAGGAAGCTTTAGGGTCTGATTCTTGAATAGATGCCATAGAATTTAGCAAACAGTCATAAATAGAATCATCAAGATCGGGATTTCTATATACAGAGAAGATATAGTAGTTATTAAAACGACTGCAAATTTTAACCAGCATCATTTCATGACAGCCACACTCAAATTTGGTAATGCGTGAAGCGCTGCATGCTGGACGTAAGTATATACACATCCCCCGAGCTCTAGGGATAGAATCACGCCTCAGAAGAAGAGGCCTCTTGAAATTAGGAATCAGAATCTCAGAAACATGCCTGAAGCTCGAAACAAGAGTCTCTGAACAAAAAATTATATCATATTTGGAGGACGCAACTGCAACGTCTTGCAAGTTGGCCTTTAAGGCCTTACAACAGTTATTACGAGGACCGGGATTAGGGTGAACATCACCACTAAGGGTAATGAGGAAAATTAAATAAAAATGAAACTCCATAAAAAAGAGAAAACACAGCGGAATAAAAGGTCCACCTGGAGGAGCCGCAACACCAGGCAAGGCAATTATTATGGTATACCCCCAGGTCGCCAATTACATGGGGGACCTGACAGTAGCAGTGGCAAAAGAAAAGAAGGAAAAAATCGCTGCCACCATTCATCCCTTTGTCCTGCCTACACAACGTGGGATTGCGAGAAAGAAAGGGAAAGAAGAAGAAAGAAAAAAAAAAAAAAAGTTCTGGGTCGCATCAACCAGAGGGAGGAGAAGTGGCACAGAGACTGAAGGTCGGATGCACGACTGTGGAATCTCTGCAAACCCACTCCTATGAAATAGAAAATAGAGAAAAGAAGGAGGAATGTAGAGAATAGCTCGGGCAAAGTTTTATGACCTCACACCCTGGGAGAGGCCAACCACCCACAGGGTGGGGTTAAATGGGTTTTCAATGCATCAGCAGACGCACCATGGCAAAACGGTGCTAGTGAAAGTCTAATCAAATCCCTTAAGAGAAGTCTGACTGTGGCTATCGGTGATAATGTATTAACCTTCAGTAAATTACAGACAACCCTTTTTGAGATTTCAAATATACTAAATGAAAGACCTATAGGTATAAAGCCAGGATGTGATCCAGAACTTGGAAAATACCTTTGCCCTAACGACCTCCTCCTTGGACGTACCTCTAACAAAGCTCCAAAGGGTGTCTTTGAGCACTTTCCTAGTCATGAATCTCGATTGCAGTTCCACCAGCGCATTGTAGATTCATTTTTGAAAAAATGGACTAGGGATTTTTTTCCCACTCTTCTGATTCGTCAAAAGTGGCACATTGAGCGCCGTAATTTACAGATCGGTGATATTGTGTTGTTTCAGGACAGCAATATTGTACGGGGGACGTGGAAGTTTGCTGAGGTTGCAGTAGCAAATGAAAGCAAAGATGGTAAGGTACGAAATGTTACTCTTAGGTATAAACCCCAGAGAGGTGGTGTTAGGTATAAGGGTGAAAAGATATACTTGTAAAGAGATCTGCTCATCGTATCGTGGTAATTTTGCCCATTGAGGAACGTACTTGAGTTTATACTGAATGTTACCCTTTTTATGCATTACTGTGTATCTCGCTGGTTTCATTGTATGTATTCGTATTTGTTTGTACATTTTTTTTGTTTGTTTTGCAATGTCATATGTAACATAACTCCGGGTGGGAGTGTATCATTACGACCAATGATAAATTCAATTGCTGTTATATATTTTATTAATTTTTGTCGAGTGGGTGGATGTATCGCTTCGCTGTCGTCTTTTGTTGTGGACGTGGCGGAGCGGAGGGGTGTATGTTGCGCTTTGCCATTGTCTTTTGTTGTGGATGTGGCGGAGTGGAGGCATGGTCAAGGGACAGGTGAACGGGCTGGCCAGTCCAGCAGATTGGCGTGTGGGGAGTGGAAGGATACTTGTGACGCTGGAGTGGACTGGAGGGCGTGTTGTGCATCTGTGCCGCTACTATCCGGGTTTGCTGGAAGGTATGTAGTGTGAATTCAGGGACTATGTGATAGTCCACCATATTTATTTTGTTCCGCTCGTAGCCAAGGATTTGGTATTTCCTGCTTGTGTGAGACGATATTGAAGACAAAGTGGTTTACGTATGATTTGTGATGATGATGGATTATGATTTGTATGTCACTGTAACCGTTTGTTGCAGCGGTAGATGGTTGGATACGTGATGGGGTGTTTATGCTGTGGGGACGCTGTGTATATTTACCTTGTTTGGGATCTTCTCTCCGGGACATCTGTGTCGTCAATACTGTGAGTCATTATTACTGACAGGTACTGGTTGGTTCATTATTATTGGTTGTTATCAGTACATACTTGTATTATTATTTGTAAATCCTGCTTTATCCAGCTACCTGTGATAGTATTGTTGGTCTATTAGCAGTCATTAACTGCTACTTCCTCTGATTCTTTATATTGAATGTGATGTGAATTAAGTGATAATTGAATGTGATATTCTAAGATTACTTTGAGGTAACATCCTACACATGGATTATTAAGGTTGTGAGCAAGGCTTGTTTTGGGAATTCGTGGTGAGTGTTACATATTGTTCACATGTTGAATCTTTGCCCAATAAACGGACTGATGCAACAGCGCTTTTGATGCCCTGGAGAAACAAAGAGGAATAAGATAAAAAAGAAGATGACTCGATGCATATTTTTAGAAAGAGAATGAAGAAAAGAAAAAAAAGGAAGAGGGAAGAGGAAGAAAAAGGAAGAAAAAGTGAAGAAGACAAACTTAAGAGAGAAAAGGGGAATAAGAGGAAAAAGAAAATGACACGATGCATATTTATTTTAGAAAGAGAATGAAGAAAAGAAAAAAAAGAGGAAGGGAAGAGGAATAAGAGGAAGAGAGACGTCACTCAACATACCAATGCATATTTTGTTGTCCGTGAGTCCACCTGCTGAGGAAACGAGAGGCGAGTCAACCAGAGTGATGATCGAGGGGGACTCCGACAGTGACACCTCCTGTAGAAGCACCAGCAGGAGAAACGTGTTAATGGGTGCTCTCTCTCTCTCTCTCTCTCTCTCTCTCTCTCTCTCTCTGACCCGTACTCTAAAACGCTCTGTTCTCTCGCCATATCTAGTTTCCAAAGGCTCCAGTTGAAGATATTCGTGTTTTTAAGAGTATTTTTATGATTCTGGTGGTAGATTGGCAAGATTTTTAGTTTTTAAAAGGAGGAACTGTCTTGAAAACCGGTCTAGTTGTTAATAATGTAGAAATCTTATCAATCTGTTTCTAGAACTGTAAAAAACACCTTAAAAACTCGTGTAAATCTAAATAAACCCTCTTGAAATAGTGGAGGCGAGGAGAAGTTTTTGAAAATATGAGCTAGAGAGAAACATTAACAAATTTTTCATTAATTTTCAAAAGGCTGGATAAATTTATGATTAGTGAGAGAAGGGAAGTCACAAGTGGTCACAGCTGCCTTGAATGTGTGACTGCAGGGCCCTTAGCTGTCTCCCTCTCTATATTTGCATTAGAGAGTTAAACAGAATAGGGGTGAGAGTATGATTTTCTTCTTCCTCGCACTGCTATTCTGTCCAACTCTCTAATGCAAGAGTTAACCAGTACTCTCAATCATTCAAACCTTTCTCTGGTAAACTATGGAACTCCCTGCCTGCTTCTTTCTTTCTATCTTCCTTCAACTTGACATTTGTCCCAGAATTCTGGCTAACTCTATCACTCTTTAATGGAACTGGCAATCAAGTGGACCTCTTTTTAATTTTTTTTGTTGCCCTTGGTCAGCTTCCCCTAATGCATAAGAAAATCTTGCTTTATTTCTAATGTATGACACACCCGCAGGAAGAGGAAGCCCTCCACGGTGTCGGTGTCTGAGGCGGGGCACCAGG
>NC_059299.1:442500-447500 GCF_017591435.1 Portunus trituberculatus
GCACCATTTCTGCGCTTCACCTCCGCTGCTATCCGAGGGCTCTAGTTGAAGCTACGTGGGTTTTTGATGTAATTTTTACGGTTGTCGTGGCAAATAAACACAATTTCTGCATTATTAAAAGGAGAAACAGTCTTGAGAACTCGGCTAATCATCTCTATGGCCTTGGAAAACAGTCGTGGTGGAGTAATCAAGGTTTTAAGGCATTTTTTTTACGGTGCTAGTGACAAGTTAACAAGATTTTTACATTATTAAAAGGAGAAGCAGTCTTGAGAACCGGCCTAATTATCTCTGTGGCCTTGAAAAACTGAAAAATAGACGTAGTGAAGTTACACAGATTTTTTGAGAGGCATTTTAATTTATATTTTTCATTTCTGTTCGTTATAAATTGTAGAAACTAACTTTTATTCGCTTTATGTATAGCCAGTCACTTTTTCTCGTTAATATATATGTCACTTTTTTACCGCTATAACCACTCTCATTCCCCCCCCACACACACTCAATGTCACGTGATCTCAACCAACCAATCAACACACAGATGCAATGAGAGAGTGTGTGAGTGACCAAGTGTGCGTTGTGCTCTCGTGCGTCACTCTACACCGCTACTACACCCAGCACACCCACACACCAAGGCAGTACAGATCATGAGCTACACAGGTACTCAAGCAGGTGAACACACACACACATACAAACAGGTAAACAGGCGTAGTTGTACAGGTAACACTAATTAAACACAGAGAAACATATAGTGACAGGTGGACAGGCATTAGATCAACATGTAATGCTAATTGGACACGGAGAGACAGGTATATAAAGGTAACAGTAGGGAAGAATTAACAGGTAGCCCGGCCAGAGTGCAAGAAACACGTAGGTTGTATTCTGAAGCCTTCTTGCCTCGAGTGAATAAATTTTTACGTTATAGTGGAAGTTAGTGAAATTGTCTAGTGTTTTTATGGTTCTAGTAACAGTTCAGCTAGATTTTTATGATCGTACTGATAGTTTAACAAGGATTCTGCCTCATTTATTGGCACTAATAGCAGATATTTAAGTTTTCATATGTGTTTTCATGATTTTAGTAACAGTTTAGCTAATTCTTATGATTCTCCTGATAGTATAACAAGAATTGAAGTCATAAACGGGCATTAATAGCAGATAGTGAGGTTTTCAAAGGTGTTTTCATAGTAGCAGTCGTGGTGAGAGCAAAGCGTTTCAGAGCACAGCCTTGGATGGACTGTAAGGGGTGGAGGGGTAAAGTGCTGAGGGGGGCGGGGGGCGACATACCCTTGCTTGGAGAGCGGTGTTGGACGAGGGAGATCCATTTGAACCCTCGGTGGACTGAAGAGTGAGGGGGGAGAGGGGAGAGGGACAGGGAGAGGGGAGAGAGGGAAGGGAGAGAAAAAAAAGATCGCGACTGAGAGATACGTAGACAAACTGACGTAATACACACGAGGGGCAGAATTTGTACACACACACGCACGTACGTACACACACTGGCCCCCTCAAGTGATACACAAGTATAAGTAAGTAGAGGTTAATGAACAGCGGCACTTTACACACTACTACAGTGAAGTGCCGCACACTAACACAGGAAGGGGAAAAATAGCAGAAAATAAAGGAAAATTCTCAGAAAATGGATATATAAAGGAAAAATCTTAGAAAATGAAGATGAAATTAGGAAAAAATAAAAAAATGGATTAGGAAATTACTACTGCTGAAATAGAGAAAATGGGAAATAAATAAGGAAACACTATCCATATGGCAGAAGAAAACGGAGATAGGCAAAAAGATGGGAAAAATAAGAAGATACTCTCCATAAAAGAAAATGGATTGGAAGATAACTACTGTTGAAATAGAGAAAATGGGAAATAAATAAGAAAAAAAAACTATCGAAATGGCAAAAGAAAACGGAGATACAGATTCTACACTTAAGATAGAAACAGAATATGACAAGGGGAGACTCAATCAAATGCACGTTTCCCTGACAATGCTGAGAAATGAGAGTTGCAAGATTGAAAGACTAGAATGGATCACAGAAAACGGGTTCTTACAGACTACAGTTGAGATAGAAAACGAAGTATCATAAGGAAAACTCAAACAAATGCAGGTTTTTTTTGATAAATGCTCAGACTTGCAAAATTGACTGGACTGGGTTACAAGACTGAATAAATTGCAAAGGACGGATTCTTACAGGCTACAAGAGGCAACTACAGGTGAGTGGTCAGGTGAGGCAGACAATATTGCAATACAGAATGGGAGAAAATGATAATAATGATAGAAAATGGAGAATATAATGCTTCTGTCAGTTTTTGAGGGTAACTAAACGAAAACCTTCACATTTTTATAGTCTCGTCAATATTGAAGTTATAAAAAAGGAATAGTTACACAATATCATTAACCATACAGTGATAGTAGTAAGTAGTAATAGTAAATAGTAAGTTAGTAAATATAAATAGATGAAACTATAGAACAAATACGCGTTGACCCCTCCAGTACTAGGACACATTGCCGTAGAGATTTGTGTGCGATTGGACCATTTTATTGACATTAGGAAGGGTTTATGGAGGTGAGAAGATTATGACCACAGTCTTCACTACCTTAACCCCTTTTGTACTGGGACACATTTTTACCTTGAGATTTGTGTACGATTAGACCATTTTATTGACATTAGGAAGAGTCTATGGAGGTCAGAAGATTAATGGCCAGAGTCTTCACAATTTTAATCCCCCACATGAGTTTCTGAAGCTGTAGAAAGATCACCAAATAGTAAGCAGAATGAATATGGAAACGCGTCCTGGTAGTGAAGCGGTTAACAAAGACACGTTAGTTGAAAGATTCTCAGCCCTACAAAACACTACACACCAAAAATGACTTACGTAGCTTAGTGCTGCACATAATCTACAGAAAAAGAGACAAGACTTATGCTCTACAAGGTTACATCATTGTGAATTACCAAGAAGTTAATGGTTAGTACGTCAATATATGTGTGTGTGTGTGTGTGTGTGTGTGTGTGTGTGTGTGTGTGTGGAAGAAAAAAAAGCACACAAAATCTTGATTCTAATTTAAAACACTGAGAGAGAGAGAGAGAGAGAGTTGAGAAATATTTAAGAGAGAAAGAAAAGAAAGGAAGAAAGAAAAAATGAAAATGAGAAAATAGGAAAGAAAAGAGATAAAAAGGACAACACAGGAAAAGAAAAAAAAACAAAAAGACTGAAGGAAAAGTTAGGATGTAGAAAAGACTAAGGAAAATAAAAACATGAGAGAAAAGAAAAAGAGAGACGAAAGAAAAGAGAAAAAAATTGAGAAAAAGAGAAAGAGAGAGAGAGAGAGAGAGAGAGAGAGAGAGAGAGAGAGAGAGAGAGAGAGAGAGGAAGCGGTGAGGAGGAAAATAGGAGACGAGATACACACAAGTAAGCTGAAACTTTAGTAAAAAAATCTGGAGAGAAAAAGAGAGAGAAAAAAAAAATCCTCCTGTTTGATATGCAGACACGACGGTGGAGGAGAGAATAATTTCTTTGCCGTGGAGGAGGAGGAGGAGGAGGAGGAGGAGGAGGAGGAGGAGGAGGAAAAGGAGGAAAGACACAAAGAAAGCGAAAAAAGAGAGGAGAATGAAAGGAAGACGAAAAAAAGTGAAGAAGAGGAGGAAGAAAAAGTAGAACGACAAGAAAAAACATGAGACTTTAAAAACGAAAAAAGAAACGAAGAAAATGAAAAGACGATGAAAAAAAGTTGGAAGAAGAAGAGGAGGAAGAAAAAGGAGAAATACAAGAAAAAAAAAAAAACATGACTGATAAAAAAGAAAAGAAAAAGAAATAAAACAAGAAAACAGAGGATGTTTTTACAGATCAGGTGACCGAAACACTCTTAAGAACCGAACTAGTCATCTTTGTGGCCTTTCAAAGCAGTCGTGGCGAAAGAGCAAAGCGTTTCTGAATACCTCGATGCTTACCGTGCGTTTGAAGAGTCCAGTGGTGGCGAGAGACGTTGGTGCATCTCCCTTCACGATTGTATCCAGCTTCAGTGCCTGACCAAACCGCACAAACTCAACCTGCCAAAGTACAAAGCGTCGTTCAAGATTGGCTCGCATTCTCAATCATTTCTGTGCTTCACCTCCACTATGTCAAAAGGCTTTATCCAAATTTACATAAGTTTTTTAAGGTTTTTTAAAGTTCTAGAGGTAGAGTGACAAGATTTCTATGTAAGACCCGTGAGAATAAGAAGGAAACAGTAGCGACTCTTCATTTATTCACCAGATCTTTACTAAATTTCTGGCCACACTACAAAGAAATGAATGAATGAATAAAACACGAAAGAAAACAAATATTCACAATTACCCAAGAATGAATAAGAAACAATTGTGGACTTATTCAGATTCTTACTTTTCAGAAACTTACAATTTTTTTGGGCACAAGTAACCTCACTAGATAAAAACAAATTAATGAATATAAAACAAAAATATTCAGTCACCCACAAAAAAACTTACTCATCACATTTTCTTTCACCCATCTTTCCTTTCGCCACTTTCCTTAACACAAAAGAAAGAAAAGAAAAAAAAAAAGACATACACCACATCCAGTAAGGGTTAGCAATGAGTCATGGGTTATTCAGCAGTTCCAGCCCCCTCGCCCCACCCAAGGGACAGTCTCGAGGCTCCAGGGACTCATTACCCACTTAGGAAACTCACACTTAAAGGAGATTAAACAAATTAACATACTTAGACCGCCAGCCGCCTCATTACTCACAAGGGGGAGGCGTTGTATTCACTCTGTATGCATTATTTACCTTCTTCACTGACTCATCCTCTTATTCATCCTTCACCTGTACCTTCACTCATCTTCCACTGGTTTTAATTAATCTTTTTTGTTACTTTTTATTGTTTCTTATTTTCATTCTTCACTCTTCTTTGCTTTTTTTATTCATTTCCTCGTCTTTCTTCATCTATTCATTATTCTCGTGTATCTTCCTTCATCTTTCACTGGTTTTTATTCATCTTCTTGTAATTTTTT
>NC_059299.1:452500-455000 GCF_017591435.1 Portunus trituberculatus
TTAATAAATTATACGTAGAGAGAAGAAGAGAAAGAAAAAGTTGAAGAAGAGATTGAAGATAACTTACGTGAAAAGATTCTAAATATAGTGAAGGGTAAAAGAAAAATATGAAAATATTAGGAAAAAAAGAGGGGAGAGGAAAAGAACGACTGGCTTGACAGGAAAGTTTGAAGCGTAATTGTAGTAAAGTTGAGAAAAAAAGGTAAAAAGAAACAGGAAAAAATAGAAGAAAAGACGGGGAAACAAAAACAAGAAGAAAGACTGACAAGAATTGCGATATAAAAAGTCGAAATGGAACACCAGGAAAGAAACAGACAAGCAGAAAAACTGAAAAATATGAAAAGAAATGAAGAAATGAAGAAGCGAAAGAAGAAAGACGACAACACTTAACTAGATCGAGAAAAGATTTGAAGGAAAAAAAGATATATAAAAAAGTAAAAAAAAAAAAAGGAAGACGAGGAAAGAAAGAAAGAAGAAAAATGAAATAAATATGAAAAAAATGAAGAAGTAAGAAGCAAAAGAAAAAAAGAAGACTACACTTAACTAGAACAAGGAAAGAAACAAAAGGAAAAGAATAAAAAACAAGGAAAAGATTGGAAGGGAAAAGAGTGGAAGTGGTAGAACAAGGAAAAGATGAAAAGGGAAAAAAGTGAAAGGTCGAACAAAGGAAATGAGTGAAAGAGAAAGCAAGAAAAAGATTAAAAGAAAAAAAGAATGAAAGATGTCGAACAAAGGAAAAAAAAACGAAGGAAAGAAGTAAAAGAGAAAACAAGGAAAAGATTAAAAGGAAAAGAATAAAAGAGAAAACAAGGAAAAGATTAAAAGAAAAAAAGAATGAAAGATGTCGAACAAAGGAAAAAAAAAACGAAGGAAAGGAGTAAAAGAGAAAACAAGGAAAAGATTAAAAGGAAAAGAATAAAAGAGAAAACAAGAAAAGATTAAAAGAAAAAAAAAATGAAAGAGGTCGAACAAAGGAAAAAAAACAAAGGAAAGGAGTAAAAGAGAAAATAAGGAAAAGATTAAAAGGAAAAGAGTGAATTAAATCGAATAAGGAAAAGATTGAAAAGAAGAAGAGTGAAAAGAAGTCGTTTTTTTTTTAGTACTCACCCCTCTGCTGTCATTAATGTGCTCCTGAAACAAGTCCTTGATCAGCATGTCCAACGTTCGCTCCCTCTTCTGAGAAAACGTTGGTGTGTTAAACGTTGCCTTCTCCCCGTTGATCACTGAAACACAACAACAACAAACGTTACCGGGGACACAAAAAAGATGAATAAAACGTTATCAGGAACACAAAACGAGATGAAAAAACGTTACTAAGAATACAAAACCAGATGAAAAACGTTACCAGAAACACAAAACGAGATGAAAAAACTTTACTAAGAATACAAAACCAGATGAAAAAAACGTTTCCGAGAACACAAAACGAGATGAAGAAACGTTACCGGGAACACAAAACAAGATATAAAAATAACATTACCAAGAACAGAATCAGAAACCAATAAACGTTACCAGAAATAGAAAATCAGATCCATAAACGTTTAATCTCGAACAGAAAACGAGATATAAATAAAGCGTTACCGAAAATAGAAAATAAGACAAAAGAAAAATTATGGCGAACGAAAAACAAAGAAAAAATCGTTATGTTGAGGACGAAAACATGTGAAATAAAGAAAAAAACAATGAAAAAAAGAGAAAATTATTAATTGGTATAAGTAAAGTGACAAAACAATCAGGAAAACAAAGAAAATCAACCACTCTCTCTCTCTCTGTGTATGTGAGTGTGTGTCCCTGCGTAACCTCTCTCTTTCTTTCACCCTCTCCCCTAGTATGTATGTACGTAGGTGTGTGTGTGTGTGTGTGTGTGTGTGTGTGTGTGTGTGTGTGTGTGTGTGTGTGTGTGTGTGACTCCGTACGTAACCTGCCCTGCCCTCCCTTCCCACTGGCTGGCACAAGGAGTTCTCAAGGACCAATAACATCGTGGAGGTTCATGAAGGAGATATCTGATTGGAGGATGATGAAGGTGGAAGGAGAGGATGAGTGGCGGGCAGGACTCGAGCACCAATAAGAATCCGCCTCGACAGAAAGATGAAATTTGATTGGTTGCGAGGAGAGGAGGGCGCCGTCAGCTCATAAACAGAAGGAAACGAAGGAAAAGGAGACGAAAAAGAAGGAATTGGCGCAGTGTTTAAGTAAAAGAGAAAGGATATTGAGGAAAAGATGTGAAGAGAAAGGAGTGGCAGGGAAAAGGGAAAGGAGAGTAAAAAGAATAGACTGAGAGTTTAAGAGTAAAAGAGAAAGGATATTGAGGAAAAGAGAGAGAGAAAAGAACTTGCCAGGAAAAGGGAAAAGGGAAATAAGAAAGAATTGGAAGTAGAAGATATCTTGAATGACGTTGATGAAGAGAAAAAAAAATATAAGAAGAAACAAAGGAAAGAAAAGGGAAAAGCAAATGGAAATAGCTAATAAACAAAAGAAAATGAAGAAAAAGGAGAGAGAAAAG
>NC_059299.1:457500-462500 GCF_017591435.1 Portunus trituberculatus
TATAGTAAATTACTGTATAAATAAATTGTACTAAGCGTTGTTGACCATCCCGCCAGATCTCCAACTAAATTTTTTACCCTATACTACTGACAGACAGTTCATTGTAGTGCCAGGAAGCAGCAAGAATATTCTGACTATTTCACTAATGTCAAGTGATGCACATAATAGTTGTACAGTGGAACCATGCGCGTTTTGGGGTCCGAGGGGTCTCCAAGCGCACTGATTCAAATCCTGTCCACGGTCCGAGTGTAGGTTGGGCTTCCTCACTCCGGGATACGGTTTCCTAGCGGGTGGGCTTTGAGATAGGAGGTACCCCCCAAAAAAGCCCATAAATTCCCGTGAAAAGCCCACTTGGTATAAATAAATAATAAAAAGATAAAGGAAGAGATTTCATATACATGTATGACGAAGTGGCTTATCAGATCAGGAGACAGTATCAATCGACCCAAGGCTGAATTTTCTCTGAGGGAAGGGGCGGGTGGTTCAGGTCACCATACACAGGCAGATCGAGGGGGTTCAGGTTACCACACGCGTGCAAATCAATTCTCTTCTCATCTAGTCGCCATGCTCTTGAAAAACCCAGCTAGTCATCTCACGAATCATGGGTTTTTCAAGGTGTTTTTACGGTTCTAGAGGCAGATTGACAAGATTTCTGCACTATTAACTGGAGAAACGCTCTTGAAACATCCCTCCCTCTCTCTCTCTCTCTCTCTCTCTCTCTCTGACTAAATCTTCCTTCTTTCCCTCCTTTACTACAAACCTATCAGAAAAATAAGAAAAAAAAAATCTGAGGACAAAGAAAACGGGAGTGCTGAGGCGAAACTGGAGGGGGAGACTAATTAAAACCTCTCATATTCTTTAAGATTCAAGATAAAGAGGAGGGAAAAAATAATATGAGGAAGAATTCAAATTATAACTTGGAAAATTTGGTTCCTGCGAGTCCAAAGAAAGAAAAAAGAAAGTGAGAAAATAAGAAGATATTGTGTTTTTTTTTTTTATTAAGATTGGGAGTAGAGTGACTGTAAGAAGCTAATTGTCGTGAGAGAGAGAGAGAGAGAGAGAGAGAGAGAGAGAGAGAGAGAGAGAGAGAGAGAGAGAGAGAGAGAGAGTTAATCTGAAATACACACAAAGTCATAAACAATAATAAAATGATAACTCTCTCTCTCTCTCTCTCTTGTTTCTTTACTTTCATTTCTATTTGCAGTTCAATTATATATTTTTTACATTTCTTTGTTTTGTTCTCTAATTATTTACGTACACTAATCTCTCTCTCTCTCTCTCTCTCTTGGATAGGAAACAAAGAATATCCTTCCTTCTTCTTTTCCTTCCTTCCTTCCTTCCTTCCTTCCCTGAGCATTTCAAAGGATACGTGTAAACTGTGACTTGATGAAGGAAGGGGAGAAGGAAGCCATGTCCTCGGGTCCTCCATCTAAGAAGACAATGTTGACTATATCGTTGCCAATATGCCGTTTTCTCTCGACCTGCAATGAAAGAAAACTGTGGTAAGAAAAGGGGAAACTTAATAAACACTGGTCTTATTTATGGAATTTTGGTGAGAGAGAGAGAGAGAGAGAGAGAGAGAGAGAGAGAGAGAGAGAGAGAGAGAGAGAGAAAAAAAAAATCACAAGATTAACTTCATTTTCACATTTTCATCAGCTTCTCTCTCTCTCTCTCTCTCTCTCTCTCTCTCTCTCTCTCTCTCTCTCTCTCTCTCTCTCTCATTCTCCTAACCCCAAAAACTTCACTGTTTGGTGAGAAGGATAGGAAGAAAGGGAAGAGTAAGAAAAGAAGGAAAGAGGAAGAAAATAGAGGAAAAGAAAAATAGAAACCAAGAAAGGATGAAATAAAAAGAAAAGAAGGAGAACAGGAATTTTCAAGGGAAGGAAAGAAGAAAAGGGAGGAAAAGAAAGAAAAAAGAAAAGAAGGAGAGGAAATAAAGGAAGAAAGAAAGGAAAGCAGGAATTTTCGAGAGGAGGAAAGAAGAAAAGATAGGAAAAGAAAGAAAAAAGAAAAAAAAGGAGGAAATAAAGAAAGGAAGGAAGGAAAAGAGGAAGGAGAAGGAGAAAAAGGTTTACGGGTTGAGTCCATTACGAGAAGAGGGGAGGAAAGAGGGCGAGAAAGTTGGCAAAGTCCATTTCTTACTATTACGAAGGTGTCAGTTTGCGAAGAGGCAGAGATTGTTTATGTAGGAACAGCCATTTCATCAACCTCCTCACTACTTCACCATTTTTAGAGTATGACTGGACAGTTTTATTGACATTAGGAACGGTCTATGGAGATCAGAAGATTAATGGTCCACAGTCTCCACTATTCTAATCCCCAACATGAGTTTCTGAAGCTGTATAAAATCACCTAAAAGTAACCTAAATGAATAAGGGCATTTTAGGAAGTTCGGCATGCTTTTGGGGCATTTTAAGACAGTTTGGCATGTTTTAAAGGCATTTTAAGACAGTTTACCATATTTATGAGCCATTTTAAGACAGTATGCTATGCTTTTAGGGCATTTTAAGACAGTTTGGCATATTTTTGAGCTATTTTAAGACAGTTTGGCTACGATAACACCATTTTATTGACATTAGGAAGGGTCTATGGAGGTGAGAAAATTAAAAGCCACATTCATCACTATTTTAATCCCCCACATGAGTTCCTGAAGCTGAATAAAATTACCAAATAGTCGCCAGCATGAATTTGGAAATGCGTCATTGTACTGAAGGGGTTAAGGTAGAAAAGGAAGGAAAAAATAGAGAAAAAAACAAAAGTAAATCATTAATTAGTTTGTTATCTAAGGGCAAAGTTGAATAATCAGCTTATTTAGAAGTGAGTCAGTTTGTTTGGATGAGTCTAAGATTGTTTTGGTGAGGAGGAAAACTTTGAGGGAAAACAGGAAAAGGAAAAAAGAGGAAAATGAGTAAAATTAAAGTGATATTTTTTAGCTAAAGTTATATGACCAGTTTATTTAGTTAAGGTTGAGTTAGTGTGTGTGTGTGTGTGTGTGTGTGTGTGTGTGTGTGTGTGTGTGTGTGTGTGTGTGTGTGTGTGTGTGTGTGTGTGTGTGTGTGTGTGTGTGTGTGCACGACTAATAAAACAAAGACAGACATACAGACACACACACACACACACACACACACACACACACACACACACTAAGATAGATTCTGTGTGTGGTGTTGCAACTTACACTCTTACACTGAAATACGTACACCACTCCCTCTCCCACTCCCTCTCTCTCTCCTCCTCTGTCTCAATGGAAGGAACTTAGATGCCGGCGAGCAATAGAGAGAAGCAGAAGTTTGAAGACATCGATAATGTTATCAGGGAAGAAGCAAGAGGAGGAGGAGGAGGAGGAGGAGGAGGAGGAGGAGGAGGAGGAGGAGGAAGAGGAGGAGGAGAAGAAGAAGAGAAGGAGGAGGAGGAATATGAGGTGCGGTCTCAAAAAAATTACATACCCAAAGCAAGAGAGAGAGAGAGAGAGAGAGAGAGAGAGAGAGAGAGAGAGAGAGAGAGAGAGAGAGAGAACCCAAGACAGTCCCTCCCCCACCCGCGATTATTAACAAACTTCAGAGCTCAGCTGTTCCCTGAAATCTCTCACATTTCATTTTCCCTGATCGGAGGAGGAGGAGGAGGAGGAGGAGGAGGAGGAGGAGGAGGAGGAGGAGGAGGAGGAGGAGGAGGAGGAGGAGGAGGAGGAGGAGGAGGAGGAGGAGGAGGAGGAGGAGGAGGGAAGTGGTGGTGGTTGAGGAGAAAGGAAGATATGAGATGCAAGAGAAGGAGGAACATCAGGAAGTGCACGAAGAGGAGGAGGCGGAGGAGGAGGAGGAGGAGGAGGAGGAGGAGGAGGAGGAGGAGGAGGAGGAGGAGGAGGAGGAGGAGGAGGAGAGAAAAGGGATTGGGTGCAGAGATGGAGCGCTGTAATATACCAAACAGTCTGAGAAGAGAGAGAGAGAGAGAGAGAGAGAGAGAGAGAGAGAGAGAGAGAGAGAGAGAGAGAGAGAGAGAGAGAGAGAGAGAGAGAGAAAACATATACCACTACCACCACCACCACTACTACTACTACTACTACTACTACTACTACTACTACTACTACTACTACTACTACCACTACTACTACTACTACCACTACTACTTCTACCAGTACCACTACTATTACCACTACTACTACTACTACTACTACTACTACTACTACTACTACGTGCGCACGCGTGTGTAGCAAAAAGAATATGCAAATTTTACCACAAGCCTAGAAAAGTCGATGTTATTTGAATGCACCTCTCTCTCTCTCTCTCTCTCTCTCTCTCTCTCTCGTGGATTAATTTGTCACCATATTTTCGGTGAAGACTTGCCTGAGCACTAATGAACGGCCGCTCTACCTGTTCCTAATTAGTTCACCTGTATGGGCCGCTCAGGTGTGTCTGGCAGGTGTGTGTGGCAGGTGGAATTAGGTGTGGTGAGATGTGGTGAGGTGTGGTGAAGTGTGGTGGGGTGTGGTGAAGTGTGGTGAGGTGTGGTGAAGGTGTGGTGAGGTGTGGTGAAGTGTGGTGAGGTGTGGTGAGGTGTGGTGAAGTGTGGTGTGGTGTGGCGAGGTGTGGAAAAAATTATACATCTTTATTTAATTAGTTGGCGAAGTGTTGATCAAAATTTAGTACAGGTCTCTCTCTCTCTCTCTCTCTCTCTCTCTCTCTCTCTCTCTCTCTCTCTCTCTCTCTCACTCTGACTCAATCTTGTTTCCTGAATTCCAATGCATCTGAGAGAGAGAGAGAGAGAGAGAGAGAGAGAGAGAGAGAGAGAGAGAGAGAGAGAGAGAGGTAAAAAACATCAATTATCAAGGATTATGAAGAAGTGAAGTCAAGTAATTCTTTTCATCATCAACTAGATTAAGGAGGGACAACACCGTCTTCCCTCCTCCTCCTCCTCCTCCTCCTCCTCCTCCTCCTCCTCCTCCTCCTCCTCCTCCTCCTCCTCCTCCTCCTCCTCCTCCTCCTCCTCCTCCTCCTCCTCCTCCT
>NC_059299.1:497500-502500 GCF_017591435.1 Portunus trituberculatus
AAGTATTATCGAACGAGTCAGAATTTGGCCCCGTGTTGTGTGCAATTGCCTCTCATGAACGTAAATCACTGGGAAAGACTAAACCATCTGTACCTTGAATCTGGTTTTATCATTTTTCCTTTTATTTTAGTTTTTCCTTTTTATTATCGCATTTTCATTAGCCTTTAAAGAATATTGCATGTTTTAATCAGTTTTGTAATCTATATTGATACTTGTGGGTATTTATTGTGGCTTTCTTATACTAGGGTGATTAGAATGGTATATTTGTCACTTTTCCACTTGTTTCTATCTTGTCATTCTTTTGTTTATTCCTTTGTCTTTCATATATTCTTCCCACTTTATTCCACGTATTCCTCTTCTTCGCCTCCCCATTGTCTCTTATCATTGTGTTACGCGCCACATTCAGAAACGCTTCCCTCTCTCACCGCGACCATTTCAAAGATCACAGAGACGATTAGCCGAGTTCTAAAGAGTATTTGTCCTGTTGATAATGCAGAAAACTTATTAACATGTCACTTGAAGAAAAGAAACATCCTTTGAAAATAGTGAAGGTGCTGTGAGGCTCCGAAATATTTCAGAATAGGGGCCTACGTCTCACACACACACACACACACACACACACACACACACACACACACACACACACACACACACACACACACACACACACGTCATCTTCCCAGGTAACCAACACACTTCAGACAGATAAGAACATTTGGAAGGGAAACAAATAAATTCAATATTCCAAACATCAAAGGGAAATATGACTGAAAAACCCTCCAATTTCTCTCACGACACAAAAAAATGAAAAAAAACCCTCAAAAATAAAATAAAACCTTAAAACTACAAAAAAATAAAAGTAATAAAAAACAAAAGGCCATAAAACCCTCAAAACACAATAAAATCTTCAATAAAAGCAAGAGAACAAGTCAAGAATAAAAGGCCGGAACTCACCATTACTCAAGATCTCGTCATCCGAAGTCTGCCCACTCTTCATGTACAGGATGCCAAATTTGAAGTTCACTGAGCCTTCTTGTTCCTCCAGCAGCAGCAGATCCTTGAGAGAGACAGACATACACGAAATTAGCTCTTAATCCCTTCAATACCACAACGTGTTTCAATATTCATTCTGCTTACTATGTGGTGATTGTATACAGCTTCAGAAACCTATGTGAGGATTGATATAGCTAAGACTCTGGCCATTAATCTTCTGACCCTTCCTGATGTCAATAAAATGGGCTAATCGTACATAAATCTCAAGATAAAATGAATCCTAGTATTGAAGAGCTTAATCCCTTCAGTACAATGACATGTTTACATATTCATTTTATTTACTATTAGGCGATCTTATACAGAAACTTACGTGGGGAGTAAAATAGTGAAGACTGGCCATTAACTTTCTAACCTCCATTGACCCTCCATAATGTAAATAAAATCGTCTAATCACACCCAAACTCAAGACAAAAATACGTTCCAGTACTGAAGAAGAGACAACACAGGCATGAAAACCCCAGCAGAAGTGACTACATGAGAGAGAGGGAAATCAATAAAGAGAACTAGAGATTATAAACACGAGGAGCTTATGACATTGGATAGACAATACCTTATAATCCTCCTTACTCTAAAAAAAGGAGAGGGTATCGAAGGAAAAGTCATAGAAGTACAGAAGAGGAAGAGAAGAAGAGAATAGAGAAGAAGGAAGGAAATCAGATGCTCCTGTCTTCAATTTTCTTCCTTCCTTCCTAGAAAATAGCGAGAGATGAAGACCAGGAAGAGAGAGAGAGAGAGAGAGAGAGAGAGAGAGAGAGAGAGAGAGAGAGAGAGAGAGAGAGAGAGAGAGAGAGAGAGAGAGAGAGAGAGAGAGAGAGAGAGAGAGAGAGAGAATGAATGGAAAAAAGTGAGGGGAGGAAGAATACAAAGTGACGAACGTACCTTTCGAGTTTGAAAGAGAGAGAGAGAGAGAGAGAGAGAGAGAGAGAGAGAGAGAGAGAGAGAGAGAGAGAGAGAGAGAGAGAGAGAGAGAGAGAGAGAGAGAGAGAGAGAGAGAGAGAGAGAGAGAGAGAGAGAGAGAGAAAGGGGGTAAATAAAACAATACAAGACCACTGAAATAATAGAAAGGAAACTTTTCCCTCGGCGACAGACAAGGAAAGAAGTGGAAAAAATGGAGAGAGAGAAAGAGAGGACAGAAAAATCGACAAGGTGGGAGACGCGATACAATTTTTTCGTTGTCTTTTGTTGAAAGAGAAAGTAAAAGATTGCAGAAAAAAGACAAAAAAAAGATAAAAGCAAAGACGAGAGAGAGAGAGAGAGAGAGAGAGAGAGAGAGAGAGAGAGAGAGAGAGAGAGAGAGAGAGAGAGAGAGAGAGAGAGAGAGAGAGAGAGAGTAACCTTCGTTGATGTGACATTTATGTAAATACAAAACAGCAGAGATTTTTTTTTTTGGAGAAAGAATAAAATAAATTTTCGCCTGAGTACACACACAGCGAGACAGCGAGAGAGAGAGAGAGAGAGAGAGAGAGAGAGAGAGAGAGAGAGAGAGAGAGAGAGAGAGAGAGAGAGAGAGAGTAATGCAAGGCTACAAGGATAAGAAGGAAGTCAGAGTGAAATAAAGACAAGGAAACACACACGTCTTGTCTCCTTCTTTACTTGTCGAGCCTTGAAATGTGATTTTGTCCCCATTTGTGACAGAGAGAGAGAGAGAGAGAGAGAGAGAGAGAGAGAGAGAGAGAGAGAGAGAGAGAGAGAGAGAGAGAGAGAGAGAGAGAGAGAGAGAGAGAGAGAGAGAGAGAATGCAAGGGAAATATATCCATAATGAACAATAGATAAAATATACTCTCTCTCTCTCTCTCTCTCTCTCTCTCTCTCTCTCTCTCTCTCTCTCTCAGCTAATTAGCACAGTGAGTGTTGTTGCAGACAGCGACGCGGCGGAGACCATAAAAGTATTTGGCTAAAAAAGGCGCAAAGCAAATACAGATGTGACTTCTCCTGGGACGTCTTTCCTGCCTCGCCTCGCCTCCTTAGTGTGTGTGTGTGTGTGTGTGTGTGTGTGTGTGTGTGTGTGTGTGTGTGTGTGTGTGTGCTCAGTCTACTCCCTTTCTTAAATCTCCATTCCTTAGTTTATTAATCCTATTTTTAATCCTAATTTATTGCTAATCCACTCCCTATTTGTTTATTTATCATCCCACCATTCTGTTAATCTTCTTTACTTTCTCTATTAAAACAAATTACAACGTTAAACACTTTTACTCTTTTGCCAATCTCTTATTTCTCCATCAAAACCTCCATTGCCCTGTTAAAACCACTTCTATTTGTCTGCTAACCACTATTCTTTCGTTAAACACTTAATTCTTTGCTGAAATAAAAAAATAAATTGTATATTCTTCACACACTTTCATTTATATCCATTACCCGGCGAGCCTACAGCCTCACACACACACACACACACACACACACACACACACACACACACACACACACACACACACACAAACACACAGGCAGGCAGGGAGGCGGGCAGGTTCCACGCTTGTAATTTCCAAAGTCATCAGGCATTTGTGAAAGGCATTCGATTGTATAAATATGCGATTGGAAGCCTTTACCTCGCCCATTCCCCCGAGAGAGAGAGAGAGAGAGAGAGAGAGAGAGAGAGAGAGAGAGAGAGAGAGAGAGAGAGAGAGAGAGAGAGAGAGAGAGAGAGAGAGAGAGGTAACACGTCTGATATAAAAAGTAATTAGAATTATTCAAACTATTATTATGTAAAGAAGAGAGAGAGAGAGAGAGAGAGAGAGAGAGAGAGAGAGAGAGAGAGAGAGAGAGAGAGAGAGAGAGAGAGAGAGAGAGAGAGAGAGAGACCACACGTTTCAATTATTTTTCTATTTATTCTCATTTCATTCCTATTTTCTCGTTAGTTTCAATAGACGAGAGAGAGAGAGAGAGAGAGAGAGAGAGAGAGAGAGAGAGAGAGAGAGAGAGAGAGAGAGAGAGAGAGAGAGAGAGAGAGAGAGAGAGAGAGAGAGAGAGAGAGAGAGAGAGAGAGAGAGAGAGAGAGAGAGAGAGAACAGAAACAGGAACAGAACCAGGTTATATAAATTCCTTGCGAGAAAATGAAAAAAAAAAAAAAACCAACACACACACACACACACACACACACGCACACACACACACACACACACACACACACACAACCACATCCCCCCCACACACATAGATGAAAATCGTTTGAAAATTTCTGATAGAATAAAATTAATCTTGTCGGTTCCGTTGAGTTGGTATGCATACGAGGGAATGTATAGCCGATGCTGCAAAGGAAATAATGCACGGAAGAAAAAAGGAGGGAAAGAGGAAGAGTAGGAGAGGAAGAGAGAAGAGTAAAAGAGGAGGAGATAAATATTCAGATGCATAACATAATTAATTAACAGAGGTGAGAAATGAAAATGAAGCGCTCGAAAAAAAAAAAAAAATGATAGCAAGGGAAAGGAGGAAGGAGGAAAGAGAGAAAGAGAAAAAAGAGATAATAAACAGAGGAATAAGTAGAAAGAGGAAAGAGAACACGATGATAAAAGTGGGAGGGAGATAGATTGGACTTGCAGCGGAACAGAAAGACAAGCAAGGAGGAAATGAAGAGAAAGAACAAGAAGTGAAAAAAAAAGGAAACAGTGATGGTTCATATGCGATGCAAGGGGATGGATATGGAAGAAAAGGCAATGAGGTGAGAAAGAGAAGCACAAAGAATAGAACAAGATAAGAAACCAGTGAAAAAGAATGAGGGAGAGCACCGAACTGGATGATTGAACACAGAAACACACGTCCACAAACTCTACGGTCCCCGCTTTCCATGTTTCACTTACTCTGACACCCACGAATTGACATTTTTTACTTCATTTACTTAACCCCTTCAATACAGAGACGCGTTTTTATATTAATTCTGCTTACTATTTGGTGATTTTATACATCTTCAGAAAATTATGTGAGAGTTAGTATAGTGAAGACTGGCTATTAAT
>NC_059299.1:512500-515000 GCF_017591435.1 Portunus trituberculatus
GAAAAGGAGGAGGAGGAGGAGGAGGAGGAGGAGGAAGAGGGAGGAGGAGGAGGAGGAGGAGGAGGAGAAGGAAGAGGAGGAAGAGAATTTAAAAGACGAGGAACGATATTAATGAAAGCGATAACAAGAGGAATAAGATGAGAAGAAGAAGAAGAAGAAGAAGAAGAAGAAGAAGAAGAAGAAGAAAGAAGAAGGAGGAGGAGGAGGAAGAGGAGGAAGAGGAGGAAAAAAAGACGAAGAAGAAGAAGAATGAGAATAGAAACACAAAAACACACATCGGAAAGAAGATATATGAGAAGGAAAAGATAGAGAAGAGATAGATGAAGAAGAAGAACATGAGGAAGAGGAGGAGGAGGAGGAGGAGGAGGAGGAGGAGGAGGAGGAGGCTGTCAGGGGCTGTGAGAGGAAACAGTCTAGGTAGAGAGAAGGAGCGCCTGAGACACTTCTAAATTGCATTCCTTAGAGAGGCGAACCAGACAGGCGTTAACACACACACACACACACACACACACACACACACACACACACACACACACACACACACACTCACACTATGCGGGTGAGGGAGGAGGAGGAGACGGAGGAGGAGGAGGAGGAGGAGGAGGAGGAGGAGAGTGAAAACCAGTGGACCGAAAGGGGTGAGAGAGAGAGAGAGAGAGAGAGAGAGAGAGAGAGAGAGAGAGAGAGAGAGAGAGAGAGAGAGAGAGAGAGAGAGAGAGAGTACAAAGGAGTGACGACGATGTGGAAGGACAAAGGAAGAGGAGGATCAGTATGAAGAAGGAGGAGGACGAGGAGAAGGAGAAGGAGAAGGAAAAGGAGAAGGAGGAGGAGGAAGAGGAGGAGGAGGAGGAAAATTCCACAAACAATGAGAAGATGATGAGGAAGAAAACTGATTTGTGGGACCGACTGTGTGCGAGAGAGAGAGAGAGAGAGAGAGAGAGAGAGAGAGAGAGAGAGAGAGAGAGAGAGAGAGAGAGAGAGAGAGAGAGAGATCAAGGCCTCCACTCAAAAAAGTTCTAGTCTTAGGATTCAGCGCGCACACACACACACACACACACACACACACACACACACACACACACACACACACACACACACGACAATTGTTTATACTGCTGTACTCTCATTCTTCTTCTTCTTCTTCTTCTTCTTCTTCTTCTTCTTCTTCTTCTTCTTCTTCTTCTTCTTCTTCCTCCTCCTCCTCCTCCTCCTCCAGTTCTTCACTTTTTCTTCCTTCTTTTTCTTTCCTTTTATTTAACTTTCCTTTCATTTCCTAATTATCTTATTATTATTTCATTATCATTTTATTATTATTTTATTTATTATTATTTCATCTCTCCTTCTTTCTCTTCCTCCTCTTCTTCATTTCTTCTTCTCTTCTTCTATGGTTTCTTTCTTCATTTCCTCTTGTCAAATTACTGCTCTCTTATTCCTCCTCCTCTTTTATTCTTCTTCTTCTTCCTCCTCCTCCTCCTCCTCCTCCTCCTCCTCCTCCTCCTCCTCCTCCTCCTTTTCTAAACCCGCACCATTCTCGTGATCTGAAATCCTTATAAGGAAAATTCTGTGCCGTAGTCTCTCTCCCTCTCTCTCTCTCTGGCCCTCCATCTCTTCCCCTTCCTTCCGTCCCCCTCTCTCTCTCTCTCTCTCTCTCTCTCTCTCTCTCTCTCTCTCTCTCTCTCCCATTCCTTTCTTCTTCCTTCTTTCCTTTCTTCCTTCTTTCCCTCCCACCGCTCTCCTTATTATGGATGCTGGCAGACTCCACTCCCCTCTCCCTGTCTCTCCTCTCCCCAAACTCTCTCTCTCTCTCTCTCTCTCTCTCTCTCTCTCTCTCTCTCTCCAAGACAGTAATCACCTTGTTTCCTTCGTTCTTTCTTTTCCCCTGCCCTCTCTCTCTCTCTCTCTCTCTCTCTCTCTCTCTCTGTCTTTATCTATTTTTGTTTATTCTTCTTTTCTCTTTCTCTTCATTTTCTCTTTCATTTACTAATCAATCTCTTTTTCTTTTGTTTTCTTTCTCTCTTCTTTTCTTCTTTTTTTCCTTTTTCTTTTTCTCCATTCTTTTTCTTCGTTTTTCTCTTTTTTCCCTTTTTCACTTTTCAAACATCTTTCCTTTCATGTATTTCTCCTTCCCTTCCTTTCACTTTTCACTCCCTCTCTTCCTCCTCCTCCTCCTCCTCCTCCTCCTCCTCCTCCTCCTCCTCCTCCTCCTCCTCCTCCTCCTCCTCTTCCTCTCCCCTCTCCTCTCCCGTCTCATCCAAACACAAACTTGAACACTCCATATTACACGCCTGTCCCAACCTCTACCATCCTCTCCCACTCTCTCCCAGCCTCTCCCATCCTCTCCCAGCCTTTCCCAGCCTCTCCCAGTATCTCCCAGTCTCTCCCTGTCTTTCCCTCCCTCTCCCACTTCTAAACTCTCAAACTCTTTCTCTCTCTCTCTCTCTCTCTCTCTCTCTCTCTCTCTCTGTCTGTCTGTCTGTCTGTCTGTCTGTCTGTCTGTCTG
>NC_059299.1:517500-520000 GCF_017591435.1 Portunus trituberculatus
ACGTGTGTCTGTTCCTTTCATCCTTGTAACATTCACAAGTGCATACCTTTCTCTCCTATTCACAGCTTTGCATACTATTTTCACGTCTCAAAAAACACAAATCATTCTTTATCCTCCGTTCCTCTCCTTTCCATACCTTTTCTACCTCCGCTTCCTTCAGTATTATACCTATTTCTCTTCCTTTCATCTTTTTTTTTTAGTACACATTTTTTTCTCTCCTTTCCCATCTCTCCTTCCTCCCTTTCCTTTAATTTCCTTTCCTTCAGTACTGTCCGAGCGTGTGTGTGCGTGCGTGTGTCGCCTCCTTTCATCCTTTCATCTTTTTTTTTAACACTCTCACAAGCAACACACACACACACACACACACACACACACACACACACACACACACACACACACACACAGAGCTCTCTTTTCCCTCTCCTTTCCACGCCTTTAACACAAGTCTGGTGGTCTGGCTAGAAGGAAAAATAATGCTTCTCATGATTTCCCTGGAGCGTGCAGGGCTGGAGTAACCTTGGGATGTGCAGGTTTGGGAGCGAGATCTGGTGTAGTAGTAGCCGTCATTCGAGAGAGGAAGGGCTTGGCTGGGTGAGGAGAGAGAGGGATGGAGGAAGGGAGGGTTCAACACATTACGTTTTGCTCTCTCACCACGACTGTTTTCAAAGGCCACAGAGATGGTTAGCTAGGTTCCCAACAGTGTTTCTCCTATCCATCGTGTAGAAATCATGTTATTCTGTCCCTAGTCATGTTGAATGTTGCTATTACTTTGCTAGAGCTGTTAATCCCCTTATGTACCATGACGCGTTTCTATATTCATTGTGGTTACTATAGGGTGAATTTATACAGCTTCAGAAACTCATGTGGGGGATTGAAATAGTGAAGACTGTGGCCATTAATCTTCTGACCTTCCAAAGACCCTTCCTAATGTCAATAAAAGGGTCTAGTCGCACACAAATCTTAATATAAAAATGTGTAAAAGTAATGAATGCGTTAAACTATCATTAGAAACACGAAACCATCCTTGAAAACAACCTATAACTTTATAATCATTGGTATTATAGTTATTCTTCCCTAAATTAATAAACTACTACTATTCTTTGTCTGTCTATCCATCTATCCATCTATCCATCTATCCATTTATCAACTATTCTTCCTGTCTCTCTCTTTACAAACACTTTTTCACGTCTTTCTGATTGTCGGTCTCTCTACTTACTCACCCGTGTGTGTGTGTGTGTGTGTGTGTGTGTGTGTGTGTGTGTGTTTCTGTGTCCGTCAGTTCCCTCTGGCATTGCATCCATTAACATTTCGCCTCTTTTTTATGTACGTGTCCGTGTGTGTGTGTGTGTGTGTGTGTGTGTGTGTGTGTGTGTGTGTGTGTGTGTGTGTGTGTGTGTGTGTGTGTGTGTGTGTGTGTGTGTGTGTGCGTGCGTGTGTGTGTCTGTAGGTGCGCGGGTGCGTGCGTGCGTGCGCCACAAACAACGCTTTACTCTGTCCTTCCTCTGATCCTCCAAAGTTGAATATTTATAAAGCTCCCAATTGCTATTTTGTAAAACTTTAGCCTCCACCGAATAGCGCTCTCTCTCTCTCTCTCTCTCTCTCTCTCTCTCTCTCTCTCTCTCTCTCATCTATCTCTCGGGGCACACAAACAGTAATTTTCACATATATGGTTGAAATATATGTGGCTTGTTTCTTTATTTCCTCCACTTTTGATCACCACCACCACCACCACCACCACCACTATCACCACCACCATCACCATACATTCCCTGATTCGGTAAATACAATGTGTGTGCGTGTGTGTGTGGTGATGCAGTGTTATGTGTGTGAGAGCAAGAGCGAGAGCGAGAGAGAGAGAGAGAGAGAGAGAGAGAGAGAGAGAGAGAGAGAGAGAGAGAGAGAGGAGGGGGAGAAATGTAGGAGGTATATTGAGGTGAGAAAGGGAATGTGAGGCTGCGGAGGGAAGGTGTGTGTGTGTGTGTGTGTGTGTGTGTGTGTGTGTGTGTGTGTGTGTGTGTGTGTGTGTGTGTGTGTGTGTAAAGGACTTCCACGTACCAGGAATGTGTAGCCACTGAGGGTCTGAAGGAGGAGGAGGAGGAGGAGAAGGAGGAGGAGGAGGAGGAGGAGGAGGAGGAGGAGGAGGAGGAGGAGGAGGAGGAGGAGAAGGAGGAGGAGGAAGAAGAAGAAGAGGAGGAAGATGAAGAAATAGAACAAGAGAAATTATGTGCTATTTGGTATTAGTGTACCACACACACACACACACACACACACACACACACACACACACACACACACACACACACACACACACACACACACACACACACACACACACACAAATGAATTACAACAACAAGCAAGCAAACAAATAATAAACGAATGAATAAATAAACAAACTAACAAGTAGGTAAACAAAATGAACATTGAAAGGAAAACATCAACACACACACACACACACACACACACACACACACACACACACACACACACACACACAATA
>NC_059299.1:530000-535000 GCF_017591435.1 Portunus trituberculatus
AGAGAGAGAGAGAGAGAGAGAGAGAGAGAGAGAGAGAGAGAGAGAGAGAGAGAGAGAGAGAGAGAGAGACCATTGTACATGCAAGTTATGAAATGGGTAATTTTCAGCCTAATGGTTTATATGGTTTATGCTCACGGAAATGAGAGAGAGAGAGAGAGAGAGAGAGAGAGAGAGAGAGAGAGAGAGAGAGAGAGAGAGAGAGAGAGAGAGAGAGAGAGAGAGAGAGAGAGAGAGAGAGAGAGAGAGAGAGATTCAAAGCTGTGGATTAATTGACGTTTGATTTAAGTTGGAAGGAAAGAAACAAAATACTAAATTCTTGAGGAAACAAAGACACAATGACAATGATTTCCCCTTTGTTTCCTTCCAATCAATTAAACGACCTTGAAAATACGATAAAAAAGAAAATAAAAGTGAAAAGAAGAGAAACAATTACAAAACACGTCAGGTTTTTAATAAATAAATAAAAAAAACCTTTCACCTTTTGTTTTAAAATTTCAACAAAAAAAAGTGACTCAGAACATAAAATTTAAAAAAACACAATTTTTTGGTAATTTTCCTCCTAAAAATAGTAAGGAAAGTGAATATATATGTCGAATTTCCCTTAAAAAAACACTTATATGAAGACAAATAGGACAAAAAAATCATATCTTTTCGAATATTCCTCCAAAAGCACAAAAGAACACAGGTGGTCATTGAAACAGGTGTGTACAGGTGTGGAAAAATGTAAGCAAAGTTATTTATGTCGAATCACCCTCAAAAAAACACTTATATGAAGATGAATAGGGTAAAAAAATCACATCTTTTCCAATACACCTCCAAAAACAACTCACTGAAGCACTATTTAACTCAGGTGGTCAGTGAGACAGGTGTGGACATTTGTGAGACAGGTGTGGACAATTGTGAACATGTGTGGGCATTTGTGAAACAGGTGTGGGCATTTGTGAGACAGGTGTGGACGTTTGTGGACACTTTAGTAACAGGTGTGGACACTTGTGAACAGGTGTGGACATTTGTTGACATTTTAGAACAGGTGTGAACATTTGTGGACATTTGTGGACAGGTGTGCAATCACTCAACACACCTGTCGTGAAGATGACCGCCTGTAGTCCAACACTGACGGGTGTGGGTGTGGTGGGTGAGACTCTTGCTGTTGCTGCTGTTGCTGCTGTTGTTGCTGCATATGTTGATGATGCATTTGCTGTTGCTGGTGCTGCTGCTGTTGATGCTGTTGCTGCGACGTCTGCGATGGTGGTGGTGGTGGTTGCTGCGGTGGTGGTGGCGGCGTCTGGTGCTGCTGCTGGTGTTGCTGTTGGTGTTGCTGTTGGCTCTGCTGTGTGTGCTGTGAATGGTGCCGTAGTCGCTGCAGGGAAGGGTTAAAATGTTCGTCTGTCCTGCTTGCCAGTGTACAGTAATAGGGAAACTGTTTAATGACTGCCAAATAGGAATGAATATATCTTTTCTCTCTACTTTGACGTTGCCACCTCAACACAAGCAAACTGATTAGAATTTGTGAATCTTTAGTAAATAGGAAATATTTACTGATCATCTGCCACTGTATCTAAATAAAAGCTTTCTGTTTATATTCTAACACTTTAACCTCAAAATTTCCTTCTTTTTGTATTGGAGACAAAGGGAAACATTGCTTATTAACTGGAATTATAATTAAGAAAGAGTTTCCATTTTTATTTCAATACTATAACCTCAAAATTTCCTTCTCTTTGTATTGGAAAGAAGGGAAACATTGCTTATTAACTGAAATTATTGTTAAGAAAGATTTTTCATTTATATTCCAACACTATAACCTCAAAATTTCCTTCTCTTTGCACTGGACAGAATGGAACAAAATACTTATCAAATGGCACTATAGCTGAAAAAAAAAAAAATTCATATCCTAACATTATAACCTCAAAACTTCCTTCCCTTTGTATTGGACACTGGGGATAAATACTTATTAACTTCCACTATAAAGAAGACAAGGTATATGAAGAGAGGACATAACAAACGCATGTATTGAGAGACTTGATCCTCTCCTGAATGGCCAAACACTGTGTGGGATTGTGGACTCAAGGTCACTGCGGTAACCATTGTTGGAAACTTGATTTCTTTCAGCCAGATCAGATTGCCAACGTTAAAAAAGGAGCAAAAAATCAACTGAACCTGAAACTTGCAAAACAAAGGCTATGATCAATGAAAACTTGTATTTCCGAAGCAAAAAAGTCTCATAATTTTTTGCTATAATTCTTTACTAGTCCTATAAATCCAGGAGGTCGTTAGAAAGGGAGACAAAAATGAATCAATTACACTTCTAAAGACTTAAGAGAGAGAGCAGAGCGTGTCCCTAACAAGTCCCAGCAAGTCTATTCTACACGCAGCCTCTACTGACAATGACGTGATGGCAAAATAAAATGTGTACAATGCGTTACACAGAAACATGCCGCTGCTACACTAAATTTTAAAGCACTATAAAATAACTACCAGCCTGTAATAACGAGGCAACTCACCAATTATAGCCAGGACAACCTTTAGGGGAAGAAAAGCTTCACATATTCTTTATTTTACACACATCTTTGCCTCACCACTCGGTAATAGTTAGGTCGGTGCATTGTGTTTATCTATCGTGTATTTACATGACATGCCTCTCCAGTTTGCTGTTATATTTGACCTCTATTGCTAAACGGTCCATATATATTACAATTACATGCCAATTTCACCCAGCAGTCATGTGCCAATTAGTGTGCAGCCACAGCAACACATCACCCGTGTTCTGAACCGCCTCTACGCCTCACCACACCTATTCCAGTACCATCAGGAGGTTCTAGTTGTATTTGCATGGGTTCCAGTGACTGTTCAACAAGATTTCAACGTTATTAATAATAGAAATGCTTGAATAGTAATCGCGGAGAAGTTACATTGATTCTTAAGAGTGTGTTTATGGTTTTAGTGGCATATTAGTAAGATTTCTACATAATTAACCCCTTCTGTACTGGAATGCATTTTTACCTTGAGTTTTGGGTGTGATTAGATGATTTTATTGACATCAGGAAGGGTTTACGGAGCTCAAAAGTTTAATGGCTAGAGTCTTCAATATTTTAATCCCATACATAAGTTTCTGAAGCTGTATGAAATCAAATAGTAAGCAAAATGAATATGAAAACGCGTCATGGTACTGAAGGGGTTAACAAGGGAAGAGTCTTGAGAACCCGGCTGATCACCTCTGTGGCCTTTGGAAATAGTCGTGGAGGAGGAACAGTGCAATTCAGAACTCGGGCCGTAATTTCATGTACAATTTTGTTACATTTCACTGCATTCTGACACACGGTACACCTATAGCACCACCACCTGGACACCACAGATACACAGGTACAGCTTCCCTACACCACAAGCCTACACCAAGCACAGGGGTACACTCAAAGCACCAAGCACTCACCTGAGAAACTTACAGGTACACGTTTTTAATTAATCTTAGACACACCTTTGCTTCACTAATTAATTTCTGCCACACCTTGCTATACTTAAGCTCTCCTGCACCTCTTCCACACCTGAAGGGCTTGGACAGATGTGATGGACAGGTACAAATGACGTTGATACATACACACAGTTACACCTTAACTCCACAGGTATATTAAACAGGTAAACAGAGCCATTATAGACAGGTATATACACTCACACCTCTGCGCAGGTAACACACAGGTTCATCTCTGTACACCTGGCTGTCACTTACATATATTAAGGGTGTAGCCAAGCAATTACGTACACAGGCAAGCGTTTAGTGTGTGTGTACATCCGAAACACTAATTCTATGTGTAGATGTGCGCGTTTTGAACCAAGCTGTGCATTTGCTAATACATTTACGTACATGGTGATTGGCTCATGTGACATACTAAAGTGCACACACACACACACACACACACACACACACACACACACATACACATACACGCACATGCAATCGGTAGGTACATAAACATCACAAACGTCGCTGTTTTTAATATAGAGTAAAAAAAAAAAAAAATCCATTAGAAAAAACGAGAGTTGTGAATTGGACTGATACAAATAAGGAATGACTCACGGTGACAATTTTGTGATGATTTCATAAACGAATATTTTGGCTCTAATGATAATGCACGCACACGCACACACACACACACACACACACACACACACACACACACACACACACACACACACAAACTTATGTCTATAATGATGTTTTACGAGAATATCCACACAAAAAATCATGTTTCTATTATTAGTATAGGAAAACCAATACACACACACACACACACACACACACACACACACACACACACACACACACACACACACACACACAAGACACACAGACAGACAGACAGACAGCGTTAACAGCACACACATCAGAGCTATCTAGTCCAGCTATTAACAAAGGGCCAAAGGGAGAGAGAGAGAGAGAGAGAGAGAGAGAGAGAGAGAGAGAGAGAGAGGGACCTGTGAATTCTCCATCATCTGAATATTCACGACTCGACCAACGCCTATTCCTTCTTCCTCTTCCTCCTCTTCCTCTTCCTCCTCTTCCTCTTCCTACTCATTCCTCTTCCGCCGCCGCCTCCTCCTCCTCTTGACTGTTTTCGTGTGTTTCCTCTTTTCTCCTCCTCTTACTACTACTATTACTCCTCTTCTTCCTCTTCTTCTTCTTCTTCCTCCTCCATCCTTATTTCCTCCTCCTTTCGTCTTCTCTCCTTTTCTCTTCTCTTCTTTCTCCCCTCCCTCTCCTTCTCCTTCTCCTTCTCCCTGTTCTAGTTTCCCATTTTCCTTTGTTTCTCCTCCTCCTCCTCCTCCTCCTCCTCCTCCTCCTCCTCTACGTTGTCTCAGTTCAATTCCTATTTCTCCTTTCGTCTTCTTCTCCTTCTATTCCTCCTCCTCCTCCTCCTCCTCCTCCTCCTCCTCCTCCTCCTCCTCCTCCTCCTCCTCCTCCTCCTCGGTCTCCTCATCTTTAATTTCTCCCTCGCAGCAAGATGTAA
>NC_059299.1:540000-542500 GCF_017591435.1 Portunus trituberculatus
TGAGCCAGTATGCGTTTCCAATATATTCCCAATAAACATTCATAGTACAAAGGTGTAATCCCATTTGCAGGTTACACGGCAAATCACCCTCTACGTGCAGGCGCCGTAAGGGTGAACACGGCCAGGGAGAGAGAGAGAGGGATGAAGAAAACGTAAATAAACAGAAGAGATAAAAAAAGACGGTGATCTGTAATATATAAATGATAACGTGTGTGTGTGTGTGTGTGTGTGTGTGTGTGTGTGTGTGTGTGTGTGTGTGTGTGTGTGTGTGTGTGTGTGTGTGTGTTTTCGTCTCTCTCTCTCTCTCTCTTTCTTTCTTTTACCTTTCAATTTCTCTCTTTTCTCTTTCTTTTTCTCATTTTCTCTCTCTCTCTCTCTCGTCTCATTTCTCATCCATTTTTTCTCCTCTTTTTCTTTTTTCTTTTCGTTTTCATGTTTATCTTTGGTTCTCTTTCTCCTCCTCCTTCTCCTCCTCCTCTTTCTCTTCCTCTTCATTTGCCTCCACCTCTTCCTCTTCTATTTTTTCCTCCTCCTCCTCCACCTCCTCCTCTTTTTCCTCCTCCATCTTTTCTTCCTATTCCACGTTGTCAGTGATAAATTCTTCCTTCTTTTCCTTGCTACAGTTTTCTCTTTCCTTTTTCCTCTCCTCTTCTTCTTGCTCCTCCTCTTTTCTTCCTCCTCTTCCTCCTCCTCCTCCTCCTCTTCTTCTCTTTCCAGCATTTCCAGTGATAGATTTTCCTTTCCATTCCCCTTGTAGTTCTTCTCTATCCTCCTCCTCCTCCTCCTCCTCCTCCTCCTCCTCCTCCTCCTCCTCCTCCTCCTCCTCCCTCCTCCTCCTCCACACAGGTGAGGCACACTGAGGCAGGTAAGACGATATATATTAAAGTCGTTTCAATTCTTATCCTCTCTCTCTTTTTTGTGAAGATGAAATATTACTCTCTTGAAGGAATGAGAGAGAGAGAGAGAGAGAGAGAGAGAGAGAGAGAGAGAGAGAGAGAGAGACAAACAGGGAACTGGCCACCAAGAATCCATCCCTCCCCTCAGCAAGCAGGACGGTACTGTCGCCACCAGCAGTAAGGAGAGGGCACAGTTGCTGGCTTCCTTGTTTGCTGGAAAAATGAAGGTGGGGAATCCACAGCAGCCACCGCCTCAGCTGGTCCAGCAATGTGAGAAGACTGTCACCATGGTGGAGGTGACGCATCAGCAGGTGAAGCGATTATTGCGGGGGCTGGACACACAGAAAGCTACCGGCCCTGATGACATCAGCCCGCACCTGCTGAAGCGATGCTCCCAGGAACTGGCTGCCCCTCTCACCCAAGTCTTCACAACTTGTGTACGGGAAAACGTCTGGCCTTCAGTGTGGAAGGAGGCTCGAGTAGTTCCTGTACACAAAAAGCTCCAGGACGGACCCAAAAAACTACAGACCCATATCCCTGTTGTCAGTGGTGGGTAAAGTGTTTGAGAGGGTCGTGGCAGAGGTGGTGTGTAGCCATCTCAAGGACAATGCCCTCCTCTCAGACCAACAGTTTGGGTTCAGACCTGGAAGGTCAACCTCCGACCTAATGATGCTTCTCACCAGGCAGTGGCAGGACGCCCTCGACGACGGCAAGGACACTATAGTGGTTGCTTTGGACATAGCTGGAGCTTTTGATAAAGTATGGCACAACGGATTACTGGAAAAGCTTCGTGCTAAAGGCATCCAGGGTGGCTTGCTACGACTCCTGGGAAATTACCTGCAGGACAGAAGCCTCAAGGTGGTTGTCAACGGGCAAACATCTGAGTCCCTGCCTGTGGAGGCATCAGTGCCACAGGGTTCAATTCTTGGCCCACTCCTGTGGAATATCTACGTGGATGATCTTCTCCAGCTACTGCCAGGAGTCAAGGCCTATGCTGATGACTGCACCCTCTCCTATACCTATCCACGCCAGGACAGTGGGCGGGCTGCTGAGGCCATCAATCAGCAGCTACGAGTGATAAAGGAGTGGGGTGCTCGCTGGCAAGTGACATTCGCGCCGGAGAAGACACAGGCAATGGTTGTCTCTCGGTCCCCAGCCGCCATGGCAGCAATGGCAGGAAAGTTGTCTTTGGCGCTGCTGCTCTCCCACTCCAAGATGACGTCAAGATACTTGGAGTGGAGGTGGATCGAGGGCTGAGGTTTGACAGCCATGTCAAATCCATTGCCAAGAAAGCCTCTCACAGGATCTCCGCTCTCAGAAGGATCGCCAGTTTCCTCGACAGGAAGGGAGACTGCTGCTGTACAAGGCACAGGTGCGGCCCCACCTTGAGTACGCAGCTCTCTCCTGGATGTCCTGTGCCGCCACACACAGAAGGAGACTGGACAGCATCCAACGCCGCGCCATACGGCTAGTAGATGCTGCAATACCACCTCACCCAGAGCCTGAGCGTCCCCTTGATTCACTGGAACACCGCAGAGATGTGGCGGCAATCGTAGTGTTCCATAAGGCACAGGTGCAAAGAGTGCCACATCTGGCAGGGCTGC
>NC_059299.1:545000-547500 GCF_017591435.1 Portunus trituberculatus
ATCCTCGTCACGTTTTCCTTATTTTCCTATTTTTTTCTTTCTTTTTTCCTACTTTTTTCCTACTTTTTCCTATATTTTCCTTCTTTTTCTTACTTTTTCCTACTTTTTTTCTTCTTTTTCCTACTTTTTTCCTTCTTTTTCCTACTTCTTTTCTGCTTTTCCTAATTTTTCCTACTTTTTCTACTTTTTTCTTACTCTTTTCCTTCTTTTTCTACATTTTCCTACTTATTTCCTACTTTTTCTTACTTTTCTACTTTTTCCTACATTTTCCTACTTTTTCTTACTTTTTCCAACTTTTTTCCAACTTTTATCATTATTCCTTCATTTTCCTTCTGTTTTCCTTGTTTTCTTCCTTTTTTCCTTGTTTTTCCTCTTATTTTCCTTAATTTCCTTATGTTTTCCTTCTCTTTTCCTTGTTTTCTTCGTTTTTCTCTTTTCCTTCTGTTTTCCTTGTTTGCTTCCTTTTTCTTTCTTTTCCTCCTTTTCCTTCATTTTCTTCTGTTTTCCTTCTTTTCCTCTTTTCTTCTTTTTCTTCTTTCCTTCTTTTTCTCCTTTTTCAATTTTTCCTCTTCTTTTACTCCGTTTTCTCCTTTTTCCTTTTTTTCCTCTTTTCCTTTTTTTCTTCTTTTCTTTCTTTTTTTCTTTTCATCCATTTCTTTCTTTTCCTTCCTTTTTCCTTCTTTTCCTCTTCTCTTCCTTCTTTTCCTCCTTTTCTCCTTCCTTTCCTTTTTTTCCTCCTCTTTTCTTCTTCTCCTCCTTTCCCCTTCTCTTTTCCTCCTCCTTTCCTTCTCTCTCTCCTCCCTTCGTTATCTTTCCTTTCTCTTTTTCTTATTTTGTTTCCTTTGAGTTTTCTTCGTCATTGAAGTTAAGTAATGGTGTTTTCTCTCTCTCTCTCTCTCTCTCTCTCTCTCTCTCTCTCTCTCTCTCTCTGTTAGCACCATGTTACTCCAGTGTCTTAAAGGGCTACATCTGCATAGAGAGAGAGAGAGAGAGAGAGAGAGAGAGAGAGAGAGAGAGAGAGAGAGAGAGAGAGAGAGAGAGAGAGAGAGAGAGAGAGAGAGAGAGAGAGAGAGAGAGAGAGAGAGAGAGAGAGAGAGGTACTGGGAACTTAATGGCTAGCTGTATGTGTGTGCTGAGAGAGAGAGAGAGAGAGAGAGAGAGAGAGAGAGAGAGAGAGAGAGAGAGAGAGAGAGAGAGAGAGAGAGATACGCACACACTCCTATCTCTCTAAAACACCTCGATTTCTTTCCTTCCTCGTTCGCTAAAATGCCCTCACTTACTCCTCCTCGTCCCTCCTCCTCCTCCTCCTCCTCCTCCTCCTCCTCCTCCTGCCCACCGCTAATGGATTAATCACAGGTGAGACACAAACGTTTGCCAGGTAGTTAACGAGCCTCACTGAAACGTTTTTTCCCGCCAGGTAAGAGTGGAAACGTTTGCAAGGAAGGGAGAGAGAGAGAGAGAGAGAGAGAGAGAGAGAGAGAGAGAGAGAGAGAGAGAGAGAGAGAGAGAGAGAGAGAGAGAGAGAGAGAGAGATTATACAAGTAAATAGAACATGAGATAAAGTAAATAAGTAAAGAAAGAAAGAAAGAAAGAAAGAAAGAAAGAAAAACACAAAGATAAAACAATGAAAGGGTAAATTTATCTTGAACAGGAAGTGGAAACAAAGCTCAACAAGAGGAGGAGGAGGAGGAGGAGGAGGAGGAGGAGGAGGAGGAGGAGGAGGAGGAGGAGGAGACAGAATGGACAAAGTGAGAGAAAGGGAAGACAGGGAGGGTGACAGGAGAGCGAGAGAGGGAGAGAGGAGAGTGGCAGGGAGAGGAAAATGACTCTCTCTCTCTCTCTCTCTCTCTCTCTCTCTCTCTCTCTCTACTAATAGGGAGAGAGAGAGAGAGAGAGAGAGAGAGAGAGAGAGAGAGAGAGAGAGAGAGAGAGAGAGAGAGAAAAAAGAGAGAGAGAGAGAGAGAGAGAGAGAGGGAGAAAGGAAAAAAAATATATAAAAAACTTAGAAAATGCCGTTTAAAAGTCACATTTAGAGACATTTTTCCAGAGTTTTCAAGGTAAAAATGACTTCTATTGCCCCTCCTCCCCTCTCTCTCTCTCTCTCTCTCTCTCTCTCTCTCCCTCTTCCTCTTCCCTGACATAAAAAACGGGGAATGGAGAAAAATGAAAGTGGAGAGGATAAAAGAAGAGGCAGTAGAAAAAAAAGGAAAAGTGACGATGAAGGGGAAGGAGAGGCAAAGATCGAGGAAAGAAGGAAGGAAGGAAGGAAGGAAGGAAGGAAGGAAGGAAGGAAGGAAGGAAGGATGGAAGGAAGAGGGGGAGGGAGGGAAGGAGGGAGGGAGAGAAAAAGGGAGGGAGGGAGGAAGGAATGGAGGAAGGAAAGTAGGAAGGAAGGAAGGAAGGAAGGAAGGAAGGAAAGAGTTTGAAAGAGAGAGAGAGAGAGAGAGAGAGAGAGAGAGAGAGAGAGAGAGAGAGAGAGAGAGAGAGAGAGAGAGAGAGA
>NC_059299.1:557500-560000 GCF_017591435.1 Portunus trituberculatus
TGAAATTGTTGTTTAAATAAGAAAAGTAAGAGAATTTGCTTTGAAGTGTTTGTTTACCTGTTTTTCTTATTGTTTGTAAGTGAAAATGTTGATTGTAAGTAAGATTTAAGTGAAAAATAAAAAAGTGACGATTTAAGTCAGAAAACAATTAAAAGTAATGATTTTCTTAGATCTTAATGGCAGAAGTACAAGTAAAATGTTGTGAATTTGTGTATATCAACTTTTAATCGTCATTTATAAGTAAGAAAATGGTTTGTAAGTAAAATATAAGTAAGAAATGAATAAAAACTACAAAAATTACACTAAATCTCAGTAAAGTAGAAGTGAAAAGTGATGAAAAATAGTTTGAAAGTAAAATAAGAATAAAAAAAAGAATGAAAAATGTAAAAAAATAAACAAAATCTCAATAAAGTAGAATCGTAAAGAAAATCATTTATAAATAAAAAATAAAAGAAAAAAATCAATAAAACCCACAAAATAACAAGATCTCAATAAATTCAAAGTGAAAAGGGATAGAAAATAGATCGTAAGTAAAATAAAAGCAAGAAAATGAAATAAAAACACGAAAATAAATAAAGCAAAAGTGAAGAGTGGCGTTTCCCTACTTCAGCAAACGTTCCATAAGTAAATAAGTGAAAGAGTGTCCTTTTGAAGTGAGATTTAAGTGCCAGCGTGAAAGTAACTACAAAAAGACATAAAAGGGAAGGCCAGCACACACACACACACACACACACACACACACACACACACACACACACACACACACACACACACACACACACACACACACACACACGAATGGGAGTATTAATTGCCGCAACACACATGCTAAAATCGGATATATTCTTCAACACATGGCAAATATTAACAAACTCTTTTCGCATCGTTGGCAACATTCTGCTCTCTCTCTATCAATAAACTTCATGGCAAATATTAACAAACTCTTTTCGCATCGTTGGCAACATTCTGCTAAAACAAGCTCTATGTTCTCAAAGGCGAGAGATAGATAGATAGATAGAGAGAGAGAGAGAGAGAGAGAGAGAGAGAGAGAGAGAGAGAGAGAGAGAGAGAGAGAGAGAGAGAGAGAGAGAGAGAGAGAGAGAGAGAGAGAGAGAGAGAGAGAGAGAGAGAGAGAGAGAGAGAGAGAGAGAGAGAGAGAGAGAGAGAGAGAGAACAATCACCCCACAAGTTTGACCATAGAAATAAAAAAGTGATTTACAGTTTCAATAGAAAATCACAGTTGTATAGCGAGGCGACCCGGAAAGAGAGAGAGAGAGAGAGAGAGAGAGAGAGAGAGAGAGAGAGAGAGAGAGAGAGAGAGAGAGAGAGAGAGAGAGAGAGAGAGAGAGATGCATTACTACATAAGAGAATGAGAGAGAAATAAGAGAAAGGATAAAGAGGAAAGAGTGAAAGAGAGAGACAGAGAGATAGATAGGAAATGGAAGAGAAGAAAAGAGAATAAAGGAGAGAATAGAGAAGATGGGAGAAGGAGAGAGGAAAGAAAGAAAGAAAGAAAGAAAAACAGGAAGGTACTGAGAGATGGAGAGAGAGAGAGAGAGAGAGAGAGAGAGAGAGAGAGAGAGAGAGAGAGAGAGAGAGAGAGAGAGAGAGAGAGAGAGAGAGAGAGAGAGAGAGAGAGAGAGAGAGAGAGAGAGAGAGAGAGAGAGAGAGAGAGAGAGAGAGAGAATGGATGAATGAAAGATCTAACAAAACAGGTCACATCTATTGCATGCAGATGAACACACACACACACACACACACACACACACACACACACACACACACACACACACACACACACACACACACACACACACGCACGCACGCACGCACACGCACACACGCACGCACGCACGCACACATTTACACATCAGAGGAGAGGATGAAGCAATTGGCTGACGAATAAATTGAAATCTAAACTTTTTTTTTATTTTTTATATTTTCCTTCTTTCCTGCAGAGAGAGAGAGAGAGAGAGAGAGAGAGAGAGAGAGAGAGAGAGAGAGAGAGAGAGAGAGAGAGAGAGAGAGAGAGAGAGAGAGAGTGTGTCTGTCAATTGGTATCTATCCTTCTCTCTCTCTCTCTCTCTCTCTCTCTCTCTCTCTCTCTCAGTCGTCTTCCTCTTTCCCCTTTACTGCCTCAATCCCCACACACACCTCTCCTCCTCCTCCTCCTCCTCCTCCTCCTCCTCCTCCTCTCCCCTCGTTCACATTCTGCACTCACCTCCCTCACAACACATTTTAGTGAGTTAGCGAACAGCTGAACACACACACACACACACACACACACACACACACACACACACACACACACACACACACACACACACACACACACACTTGGGATATTTTTGTTTTATTCTAAGACGAAAAGGAAAAGAAGAGGAGGAGGAGGAGGAGGAGGAGGAGGAGGAGGAGGAGGAGAAGGAGGAGGAGGAGGAGGAGGAGGAGGAGAAGGAAGAAGAAGAAGAGAGGAGGAAGAAAAAGAAGAAAAAGAAATAGG
>NC_059299.1:595000-597500 GCF_017591435.1 Portunus trituberculatus
CTTCCCTTCAATTTTCCTCGTAAAAAAGGAAGGATAAAGTAACTGGAAATTCAGCCCACGCGTTCTTCGTCAAAACCTGCTTCCCTTCCGATTTCCAGCAATTATTTTCCAGCCACGGTTGAGAGAGAAAGAGAGAGAGAGAGAGAGAGAGAGAGAGAGAGAGAGAGAGAGAGAGAGAGAGAGAGAGAATCACCTCACTGTTCCATTCGCCAGGACGGAGACCTTCCTCCGTTCTTTTGTGCCAAGATACACTAGGCTTTGGAACAACTTAGTGAGTGATACAGATATACACAAGGCTCCTACTCTTCAGAAATTTAAGTGTGAGGCTAATAAATGGCTAAAAGTGTAATAGCGTATTGTTTTAAATGAAAGTGTATCCTTTGAAATGAAAATGTTGGCCTTCAAAAGTGATTGTGTGACTTTCGGCAAGAAAATTTTTAACCAAGTAAATGTGAATCTTTCAAGGAAAAAGATAATTAGTGAAAAGTGAAAGGGGCGTGTATATCCCAGAAAGTCTATGTAACAAATGGCATCTTGTATTATTGTGTGCAATTTTTACTATTTAGTTTATATAACTATTTTACTATTTTGTATTGCATTGCATTTCTCATGTACTAATATTATGTCAAAGATAGTTCTCGGCAACTCACCGTGAACTTTTGGCTATTTACTATTTATACCTTTGTAATATCAATTTGTAAATAAAAAAAACAAAAAAGAGAGAGAGAGAAGAAGAGAAATGATCAATAAAAAGAACAGAAAGACAAATGCGGATAAAATAATGATGAAAAAACAAAAGAAAATATATTGGAAAGAAAAAAATGGCATAAAAACAATTAAAAACAACGACACACACACACACACACACACACACACACACACACACACACACACACAGGAAAAGGGAAAACGCCAAACTATTTGATTTTCCCAACTAACAAATTATACCAGCCAATTTATTTTCCAGAAGACTAAGCTTTCCACACAAGAACTCCACGCCACGCCCATTACAGGTAACCCAGCTATGTACACTTACCTTTAATTAACACACCTCTCCTCTCTCTCTCTCTCTCTCTCTCTCTCTCTCTCTCTCTCTCTCTTTCTTACCTTTGTCTCCTATCTAGCTACGCCATATCTTCATCTCTCTCTCTTTCTTTTCTGATTTTCTCTCTTTTCCCTCTCTTCTCTCTTTATCTGTTTTTTCTCTGTCTGTCTGTCTGCTTCTCTGTTTGTCTGTCTGTCTGTCTGTCTATCTCTATCTATCTATCTACCTATTTATCTCCTTCATTCTCTTTTCTTTCTCCTCTTCTTCTTCCACTGGCACCCTTCTCTTCTTTCATCTATCTTCTCTTTGTATCTCTCTCATTTCTCATTCTCCTCTTTTTATATATTTTTATCTAGTTTTATTTTTATTTCTTATCCTCCTCCTCTTCTTCCTGGTACTACTACTACTACTACTACTACTACTACTACAACCATTCATCTTTTTTTTCCCCTTTCCTTCTCCTCGTCCTCGTCTTCTTCCTCCTTCATCCACCACCACCCCTACCACCACCACCACCACCACTACCTCACCCACTCTTTCATTATGTATTTCCAGCAATTATCTCCCGTGACGGCGAGAGAACAAGATAATTTCCACTCAACCACGGGATGTCCACTAAAAAAGGCAAAAGAAGAGAGAAAAAAAATAGATTGGATAGTTTAGTAAGGCAATTAACAAGGGAGGTAATAATTAACGGGGGTTGTAATATTTTTTGAGGGGAGAGGAGGAAGTAAAGTAATATTTTGCCTCAGTCTCCCTTAATTAATGGTAATGAGCTGGCCAGATAAGACACATGGCAATTAGTCAAACAATTAGCTTCACCTCTCTCTCTCTCTCTCTCTCTCTCTCTCTCTCTCTCTCTCACGCTAATTACAACAATCATTTATTCGCAATACAAGAACACTCGCGGTTAACACTAATTGGAACGATATGTTATTGTCACCTCTTCAAAAAAAAAAATAGACTTGCCTCGTTTTCTATTGATTCTTTATTCACGTTTTCTTCCTTTGATGTTTCTGTGAAGTGGAAATAATTATACGAACGAGTCTTGGTTATCAGTTTGGTAATTGTCATGTCTCGGGGAAATACTATTGTGACCCCTTCCAACAGTACTCGTCTCGTTTTCTTTTCTTTTTCTTGTTGTTTTTAACCCCTTCAGCACCATGACGTGTTTCTTCCTATTTATTCTGATTATTATTTGGCGATTTCATAGTTTCAGAAACTCATATGGGGATTAAAATAGTGAAGACTCTGCATCAATCTTCTGACCTCTATAGAGCCTTCAAAATGAAAATAAAATCGTCTAACTATAACAAAAACACGTAGTAAAAATGCATCCCAGTACTGAAGGGATTAAATTCTTTGATATTTACTTTAACCCCTTGAGCACCATGGCGCGTTTCCATATTCACTGTGCTTACTACTATTTGGCGATTTTACACAGCTTCAGAGACT
>NC_059299.1:602500-605000 GCF_017591435.1 Portunus trituberculatus
TCTCTCTCTCTCTCTCTCTCTCTCTATGTAAGGGAGACAAAAAGACAAGGAACACAATTTAGGATACGATATTTTCTCCCTTATATCTGATGTCCCTAAGGTCTATAATCCATTTTTAGGGTCCCTTGCTTACGCCCATAGACCTGAAGGGGGATGGGAAGGGACATGGAGGAGGAGGAGGAGAAGGAGGAGGAGGAGGAGGAGGAGGAGGAGGAGGAGGAAGAAGAGAAGGAAGAAGAGGAGAAGGGGGATTACATGGTATTTACATTATCTGGAGGCGATTTCTCTCTCTCTCTCTCTCTCTCTCTCTCTCTCTCTCTCTCTCTCTCTCTCTTTCCGGGTCAGGCTTATTGTGTAAACCTACTTTTTTTTCTTTTTTGAAGCATTTAACACACTTACACTCTCTGGTAATGTGTGTGTGTGTGTGTGTGTGTGTGTGTGTGTGTGTGTGTGTGTGTGTGTGTGTGTGTGTGTGTGTGTGTGTGTGTGTGTGTGTGTGTGTGTGTGTGTGTGTGTGACCTTAAAAATACAAGAAACCCATAAAATATACAGTCTCTTAATAAAAAACTAGTAAAAATATGCAAAATAGATCAAATACAATGCCTTATATACACCAACCATGTAGACACACACACACACACAGACACACACACAGACATACAGGTAACAGCAGATTCAATTACACCCACTAGCACACAGGTAACTCCACCCCACGACCGCTAGATGGGGCTATGGTTTCAATTAACTCTTCATTCCACCACCCTTACTCCGGGAAAGGCGAAAGGCTCCCTCTAAACACTGGCTTTCTCAAACACCGTAGCCGACAGACAGAGAGAGAGCCCCTGTATCTGAAATGCCTTGCTCTCTCACCATCACTGCTTTCCAAAGGCTCTAGTTGAAGGTACTCGTGTTTTTAAGGGTATTTCTATGGTTCAGGTGATAGATTGGTAAGATTTTTAGTTTTTTAAAAGCAGAAACTGTCCTTAAAAAATCGTAGTGAAAGAGGAAGGCGTTCTTATTAATACTGACTCTGAGGCATAATTAAAAACGCTTCTCTCTCTCTCTCTCTCTCTCTCTCTCTCTCTCTCTCTCTCTCTCTCTCTCTCTCTCTCACGGCGACTATTTTCAAAGACTACAGAAACAATAAGCCGAGTTCTAAAGAGTATTTCTCCCGTTGGTAATGCAGAAAGCTTGTTAACATGTCACTGGAATTACAGAAACACCTTAAAAAACCCGAGTCACTTCAGATAAAGCCCTTGGAAAATAGTGAAGGTGCAGTGAGGCGCGGAAGTGTTTCAGAATATGGGCCACAGAGAGAGAGAGAGAGAGAGAGAGAGAGAGAGAGAGAGAGAGAGAGAGAGAGAGAGAGAGAGAGAGAGAGAGAGAGAGATTCCACCGCCCACCAGGAAAGTTGAAACACTGTCTTTAAACACTATCCTTTTCAAACACCGTAGCTTCTTATCTTATCTCGTGGTGTTGAAATAGGTTCAAATAGCTTCCAATAAATTGCAATAGGTTCCAGTAGGTTCTTGTGGGAATTAAAGGTATTTTTACGTGTTTTTTAATGTTTTCTAGCGAGTTTGGTATAGTTTTCCTTCTTTCTCCTGATTTCTCTTCGTTTTCATTCTTCCTCTTTCTCTTTCACTCTCTTTCTCTCTCTACTCCTTCGCTCCTTTCGTGAAATATTTAACAGGTCAACACACACACACACACACACACACACACACACACACACACACACACACACACACACACACACACACAGAAGCAGGCAAAGAAGGAAGGAATGAGAGAGTGAATAATTAATAACGATAAGCAGTGAATGAAATGAAAAGGATGAAAGTAGATGGATGGAGATAGATTTATTATGCAACGAGTGTTTGGGTTTAACTTGATCTCTCTCTCTCTCTCTCTCTCTCTCTCTCTCTCTCTCTCTCTCTCTCTCTCTCTCTCTCTCTCAAGTAACAGACACAGTGGTAATTATTCTTATTTCTTATTTGATAATTGACTGACTGACTGACTGATTGACTGACTAACTGACTGACTGAATGACTGACTGACTGACTAACTGACTGACTGAATGACTGACTGACTAACTGATTGACTGACTAACTAACTGACTGACTGATTGACTGACTGACTGACTGATTGACTGACTGACTGACTGACTGAGCAGCTTAGTAAACACACAAACAAACACACAAACAGACAGACAGAAAGACAGACAGACAGACAGACAAAACCGAAATAAACAAGCCAATTTCATTCTAGAACACAAAATGATCTTCCCTCTTTTTATATATAGATATTTTTTGGGGTACCTTATTTTTTACCCTCCTCCTCCTCCTCCTCCTCCTCCTCCTCCTCCTTTCCTCCTCCTCCTCCTCCTCCTCCCTTTTCTAAAATATTGGAGAGGAAAACCCTTGAACATTGTGTTGCGTGAGGTTTTGCTGACGTTGCTCTTCCTCTTCTTCCTCCTGTTTTTTGTGCCTCTCCTCCT
>NC_059299.1:607500-610000 GCF_017591435.1 Portunus trituberculatus
TCCTCTTTTCTTATTCTCTTCAGTAGCATGACATGTTTCTATATTCATTCTCATTACTATTTGGTGATTTTATACAGCAGAAACTCATGTAGGGGATTAAAATAGTGAAGACTGTGGCCATTAATCTTCTGACCTCCATAGAGCCTTCCTAATGTCAATAAAATGGTCTAATTACACCCAAAACTCATGGTGAAAAATGCGTCTCGGTATTGAAAAAGTGTAAACAGAATAGTAATAACAACAATAACAACAATAACAACATGTACTGACAAAGAGATACAGTAAAAATAATCCTGTCTTTTTCGCATTTTCTTTTTTCAACACACTGGCATTAAAAAAGTGAATACTACACTGGTACAAAGAGGGGGAAAAAATACACACACACACACACACACACACACACACACACACACACACACACACACACACACACACACAGATAAACTTCGGTGCAATACATCACTTCAATATTCAAGCAATTATACGTGCAAGTCGACACCTACACACACACACACACACACACACACGCGCGAGTATACAAAGAACACATCAACATTTTTCAAACTATTTTATTTCAATTCACGTCGAAAAAAAAAATAAATGAATAAAAAAAAAAGAAAATAGAAAAAAAAAATTAACCCCCCCAACTCATTTCTCACAAAAATGCGAGCACTATATCCTCATTATCAGCACCATCACCATCAGAACCATCACTATTATCGAGGATTCAATAATTGCCCAGAGCGTTTTAGTAATCCACCACAAAGCTCTCAATACAGCGCGGCGCAACGTACGGGTAATGCGCGCGTGAATCCATCAAAGGCAGTATTTTTTGGTACAATGGCAAGGGATTAAGAGCGAGAGCGAGAGCGAGAGAGAGAGAGAGAGAGAGAGAGAGAGAGAGAGAGAGAGCCTAAAAACGAAGGGTAAATCCAGAAGGCAAGAACAGAGAGCGAATCGTGTTAATCCCTGGGTAGATTTATCAAAGTTATGGACTGAAAGGGATTAGTTCTGTCAATCCTTTATTTGGGGGCAGTGTGTGTGTGTGTGTGTGTGTGTGTGTGTGTGTGTGTGTGTGTGTGTGTGTGTGTGTGTGTGTGTGTGTGTGTGTGTGTGTGTGTATCAAGATAGCAAGCAGTAATAACACCCAATATTCTCTCTCTCTCTCTCTCTCTCTCTCTCTCTCTCTCTCTCTCTCTCTCTCTCTCTCTCTCTCTCTCGATCAATACAAAATAGAAAAGATAATTGGTTAGCCTGAGTTGACTGACGCTCCTTTTTAAAGTGGAGGAGGAGGAAGAGGAGGAGGAGGAGGAGGAGGAGGAGGACGAGGAGGAGGAGGAGGAGGAGGAGGAGGAGGAGGAGGAGGAGGAGGAGGAGGAGGAGGAGGAGGAGATTGAGGAAAAGGAGAAGACTCAATACAATAAATGAAATGAACAGGAAAGAAATAATAGATAAATGTGCGACTTTTTTCGTTTTTCTTGATAAGATTTTTTCTAATATTGTGTTTGAAGGAAAAATATGTATTGTTTTCTTTCTTTTTCCTTTTTATTCCTTCTTTCTTTATCTTTTCCTTTAATTTTTCTTTATTTTTTCCTGTGTTTTCCTTTTATTCATCCTATTTCTTCATCTACACTATTTTTCTTATTCCTGTTCCCTTTTCATTTTCTTTCTTTCTTGTTATTTTCCCTCATTATTACTCTCCCACTTCTTCTCTTTTCATTCTTTTCTTTCATTATTCCTTCCTTTATTTCTCCTTCTTCTTCAATCCTCTTTCTCATTTTTCCTCATTACTTCTCTTGTTTTACTTCCATTTTCATTCTTCTCCTTTATTTTTCCTTTCTGTAGTTCTCCTTCCTTCATTCTTCTGCCTCTTCCTTCCCTCTCCTTCCCTATTACTACTCCTTCACCTCCCCTCCCTCCTCCACCAACTCCTCCTACTCTTCCTCCTCCTATCTTCCTTTTCAGTACAAATTCACCTTTTTTTCTCCCTCTCTCTCTCTTTCTACTAATCCTCTTCCAATCCTCCTTTTCAATGTATTTCAATTTAGGATTATCGAGTCTTTTCTTGTGGGTCCCCTTGGTGTGTCTCCCCCAACCACCTATTGCCTCCTCCAATCCCATTATTATTTACGATAATGACGTCACACTAAGGGCGGGGCTGCCAGATGACGTCATTAGTCTCTCAGCCAATGGGGGTCCTTGTACTCTGCCTGGACTAAAGAGTGTGGTATTGTAAGGAGAGGGAAATAGTTACTCGCATATTGGGAGGGTGAATAAGTGAAGGTAGAGAGAGGAGAAGAGTACAGAGATGTGGCGTTTTTTAGTGCCTTTCTATATGTGGGGAGGTAATGGCCAGATTGGTGAGGTCAGATTGAGAAAATGAGAGTATTTAGATAAGGTATTGCTTCTAGTGGTTTTCTATTTTGTTGTGGGGAGATTGAGTAAGGAAAGGGAACTGGCAGGGTACATTAGGAGGATTAATAAGTGAAAGTGAGGGAAG
>NC_059299.1:617500-625000 GCF_017591435.1 Portunus trituberculatus
ATTTAAGTCACATTTTAAGTCACATTTTGAGTTAAGTCAGATATTAAGTCACATTTTGAGATTTAAGTCACATTTTAAGTCACATTTTGAGATTTAATCACATTTTAAGTCACATTTTGAGTTAAGTCACATTTTAAGTCATATTTTGAGATTTAAGTCATATTTTAAGTCACATTTTGAGATTTAAGTCACATTTTAAGTCACATTTTGAGATTTAAGTCACATTTTAAGTCACATTTTGAGTTAAGTCACATTTTAAGTCATATTTTGAGATTTAAGTCACTTTAAGTCACATTTTCAGATTTAAGTCACATTTTAAGTCACATTTTGAGTTAAGTCAGGTTTTAAGACACATTTTGAGATTTAAGTCACATTTTAAGTCACATTTTCAGATTTAAGTCATATTTTAAGTCATATTTTGAGTTAAGTCAGGTTTTAAGACACATTTTGAGATTTAAGTCACATTTTTAAGTCATATTTTGAGATTTAAGTCACATTTTAAGTCACATTTTGAGTTAAGTCAGATATTAAGTCACATTTTGAGATTTAAGTCACATTTTAAGTCACATTTTGAGATTTAAGTCACATTTTAAGTCACATTTTGAAATTTAAGTCACATTTTAAGTAACATTTTGAGATTTGTCACATTTTAAGTTACATTTTGAGTTAAGTCAGGTTTTAAGTCATATTTTGAGATTTAAGTCACATTTTAAGTCACATTTTGAGATTTAATCACATTTTAAGTCCCATTTTGAGTTAAGTCACATTTTAAGTCATATTTTGAGATTTAAATCATATTTTAAGTCACATTTTGAGATTTAAGTCACATTTTAAGTCACATTTTGAGATTTAAGTCACATTTTAAGTCACATTTTGAGTTAAGTCACATTTTAAGTCATATTTTGAGATTTAAGTCACTTTAAGTCACATTTTCAGATTTAAGTCACATTTTAAGTCACATTTTGAGTTAAGTCAGGTTTTAAGACACATTTTGAGATTTAAGTTACATTTTAAGTCACATTTTCAGATTTAAGTCATATTTTAAGTCACATTTTGAGTTAAGTCAGGTTTTAAGACACATTTTGAGATTTAAGTCACATTTTTAAGTCATATTTTGAGATTTAAGTCACATTTTAAGTCACATTTTGAGTTAAGTCATATATTAAGTCACATTTTGAGATTCAAGTCACATTTTAAGTCACATTTTGAGATTTAAGTCACATTTTAAGTCACATTTTGAGATTTAAGTCACATTTTAAGTAACATTTTGAGATTTAAGTCACATTTTAAGTTACATTTTGAGTTAAGTCAGGTTTTAAGTCATATTTTGAGATTTAAGTCACATTTTAAGTCACATTTTGAGATTTAATCACATTTTAAGTCCCATTTTGAGTTAAGTCACATTTTAAGTCATATTTTGAGATTTAAGTCATATTTTAAGTCACATTTTGAGATTTAAGTCACATTTTAAGTCACATTTTGAGATTTAAGTCACATTTTAAGTCACATTTTGAGTTAAGTCACATTTTAAGTCATATTTTGAGATTTAAGTCACTTTAAGTCACATTTTCAGATTTAAGTCACATTTTAAGTCACATTTTGAGTTAAGTCAGGTTTTAAGACACATTTTGAGATTTAAGTCACATTTTAAGTCACATTTTCAGATTTAAGTCATATTTTAAGTCACATTTTGAGTTAAGTCAGGTTTTAAGACACATTTTGAGATTTAAGTTACATTTTTAAGTCATATTTTGAGATTTAAGTCACATTTTAAGTCACATTTTGAGTTAAGTCAGATATTAAGTCACATTTTGAGATTTAAGTCACATTTTAAGTCACATTTTGAGATTTAAGTCACATTTTAAGTCACATTTTGAGATTTAAGTCACATTTTAAGTAACATTTTGAGATTTAAGTCACATTTTAAGTTACATTTTGAGTTAAGTCAGGTTTTAAGTCATATTTTGAGATTTAAGTCACATTTTAAGTCACATTTTGAGATTTAAGTTACATTTTAAGTCACATTTTGAGTTAAGTCACATTTTAAGTCATATTTTGAGATTTAAGCCACATTTTAAGTCACATTTTGAGTTAAGTCACATTTTAAGTCATATTTTGAGATTTAAGTCACATTTTAAGTCACATTTTGAGTTAAGTCACATTTTAAGTCATATTTTGAGATTTAAGTCACATTTTAAGTCATATTTTGAGATTTAAGTCACATTTTAAGTCACATTTTCAGATTGAAGTCACATTTTAAGTCACATTTTCCGGAATAATTTACACTTTCTTAAACTTTCATCTTTTTATTTCTTTTTGTCTCTTTTCTTTTCTTTTTCCCTTTCCGTAACGTCATTTATCGAGATAGTATTTTCTCATCTTTTATTTCTTCGTGAACCACCACCACCACCACCACCACCACCACCACCACCACCACCACCACCTCCTCCTCCTCCTCCTCCTCCTCCATTCAGTTACGGAAGATCAGTTAAATGTCACATACGGAAGATTTTTCGCTAGAATGGCCAGGAAAAGATGGGAGGATGAACCGAGAGAGAGAGAGAGAGAGAGAGAGAGAGAGAGAGAGAGAGAGAGAGAGAGACGTGAAATAATATGCACGAGGCTCTCTCTCTCTCTCTCTCTCTCTCTCTCTCTCTCTCTCTCTCTCTCTCTCTCTCTCTCTCTCTCTCTCTTATCCCCTTTCATTTATCACGTCATAATTCCTTTCTCTCTCTCTCTCTCTCTCTCTCTCTCTCTCTCTCTCTCTCTCTCTCTCTCTCTTCTTCTTCCCTCCCTCCATTTGTGAATTATGGGATTAATGTAAAGCAGGAAATGCAGGGAGGGAGGAGAGAGAGAGAGAGAGAGGAGGAGGAAGGATAGAGATGGGGAAGGACATGGAAACAAGGGTGGGAGGGAGGGAGGGAGGGAGGAAGGGAGGAAGGGAGGGAGGGAAAGCAGAGGAAACATTACGTGGTTTGGTCATATTCAGTGGAGGGAAGAAGAGGAAGTGAAGGAAAAAAATGATGGAAGAAGAAGAGGAGGAGAGATGGAGGAGAGATGGAGAGAAGGACAAAGGGAAGAGGAGAGAGGGAAAGGGAGAGGGTAAAGGGAGAGGGGAAATTGTCTACCCTCTCTCTCTCTCTCTCTCTCTCTTTAATGTATGAGTTATAAAAAAAATACAAATAAAAATGAAAATACAAAGAAAAATCATACGTGAAAAATTTGAAATACTGAATGTACTAGATTTATTATTATTTTCCTTTTTTTCTTTTTTTCATTTATTTTCATTTACTTTTTTTTTTTTCGTACCTTGGTGAAAGCTTACGGTGTGTCTTTTTGAGTGATTTTCCCTTTTAGTTTTGTTTTTTGGGCATATTTAAAAAGAGTGGAGTGTGTTTTTAGTTTAAATTCACAGGCCAGAGTTATCTTACTTCCTCTCTCTCTCTCTCTCTCTCTCTCTCTCTCTCTCTCTCTCTCTCTCTCTCTCTCTCTCTCTCTCTCTCTCTCTCTCTCTGTCTCTCTACTATTAATGTTATATCTCTTCCATTCATTTCGGCTTAACTGGTCTCTTTTTTTCCCTCTCTCTCTCTCTCTCTCTCTCTCTCTCTCTCTCTCTCTCTCTCTCTCTCTCTCTCTCTCTCTCTCTCTCTCTCTCTCTCTCTCTCTCTCTCTCTGTGTGTGTGTGTGTGTGTGTGTGTGTGTGTGTGTGTGTGTGTGTGTGTGTGTGTTAATGTTTTCAGCTAATGGTCATTCTCTCTCTCTCTCTCTCTCTCTCTCTCTCTCTCTCTCTCTCTCTCTCTCTCTCTCCGGTAGTCAGGGCAGTGCAGCTTTCCAAAGAGAGCCTCGCCATTTGCAAGAACGTACAATATATTCTGGCGCCCAAATATAGGTAGAAATATATATATAAAACTATCTCTATCGCTTTTTTTTTTTACCCTTAATTTCACCTACGTACCTCTCTCTCTCTCTCTCTCTCTCTCTCTCTCTCTCTCTCTCTCTCTCTCTCTCTCTCTCTCTCTCTCTCTCTGTGTGTCTGTTATATTTTCAAAGCGTCTTTTTAGCGTTGCTCTCAAAATCTTCTTTACAAAACAAAAATTGATGTGAAAAAAAGAGAGAGAGATGAAGTATTAACATTTCGCGTCCAGCTTTTTAAAAATGGTTCCCGTGCCTCTTTTTACCTGTGTGTGTGTGTGTGTGTGTGTGTGTGTGTGTGTGTGTGTGTGTGTGTGTGTGTGTGTGTGTGTGTGTGTGTGTGTGTGTGTGTGTGTGGTAGTAGTAGTAGTAGTAGTAGTAGTAGTAGTAGTAGTAGTAGTAGTAGTAGTAGTAGTAGTAGTAGTAGTAGTAGTAGTAGTGGTGGTGGTAGTAGTAGTAGTAGTAGTAGTGGTGGTGGTGGTAGTAGTAGTAGTAGTAGTAGTAGTAGTAGTAGTAGTAGTAGTAGTAGTAGTAGTAGTAGTAGTAGTAGTAGTAGTAGTAGTAGTAGTAGCAGCAGCAGTAGTAGAAAAAACAATAGAAACAACAACAACAACAATAACAACAATAACAACACACACCTATTCCTCCCAGTCTTCCCATTCAACCCAGCAATAGCACGCCCATGCCCCGTAGCCCACAGCCCACCACATCCCCACACCCTCCCGTCACATCGGCCAGACAAATGATGGTCAGTAATAAGTGATGTGACGTGGCGGCAAAACTTGTAGGTTCAGATCCTCTTACCCGGGACTGGCAGGGGATCAGATCGCACTAAGAGGGGATCCGGCGACCCGACCTTGTTTGCACTAAGAGCATTGGGGGCGAGAATTTGCCTCCTTTTGTCTATTAATTCGGCAAGTCCTGGTGTCACTTCTTCCCTCTATACCTCTCTCTCTCTCTCTCTCTCTTTCTCTCTTTATCTCTCTCAAAAACCAAGATGTTTAAAAGTAAGAATATAAGCAGAAATAACATCTTTTTTTGTTTATTTATTATTTTATCGTACTTCCCCGTTTATCACTCGTTTTATTTAACATTTTCTTCGTCCTCCTTTTTTTTTCAGTGAGATGGAGGAAAAGTGAAAAAATATACCAGGAACTTGCTTTTTTCATCCTTTCTTGGTGTGTTTTTGGAGGGAAATGTTGTGTTTGCTTCCCTTCATTTCTGCATTCATTATTCATTCATGTTGGGCTTCAGTCTGTGGTCTCCTCGGTAAGGCGTTTTTATTATTCATTGACATATTTTTCCTTTTTTCTTTTGAGTATCACAGGTTTTTTTATTATTGCTATTATTATTTTTATTATTTTTAAGTAATAGATGCAGTGTGCTTGTGGATTCTCTCTCTCTCTCTCTCTCTCTCTCTCTCTCTCTCTCTCTCTCTCTCTCTCTCACTGATAGAGAACAAGCAATTGCACAAATAATTAACGCACGTAAATTTAAGCTGGGATGAAACAAGGCTTACACACACACACACACACACACACACACACACACACACACACACACACACACACACACACACATGCCACACGCACACTCACACGCACACACAAAGCACCCACAACGTTACAAAAATAATGATAAACTGCTCCTAAAGAAGAGAGAGAGTAATAAATAAAGAAAATACTGAGACGGGGAAAATGTTTCAAAAGAAAAGGAAAAAATTTAGACGTGTGAAAAAAAAGTTGACCAAAAGTGTAGTTCCGGAATACAAAAAAGAGGAAAAAGGAAAGAAAAAATGAGAGGAAAAATTGAGAGAGAGAGAGAGAGAGAGAGAGAGAGAGAGAGAGAGAGAGAGAGAGAGAGTTTACTATGTATGTATATATGTATGTATGCATATATGTGTATTTCATGTATGTATATATAAGGTTCTATGCATGTATGAAATGAACCATACGTGTAAATCTTCATATGTATGCATGTATATATGTATGAATGTGAATATACACCTATTAAATGCATACCTACAAAACAAAGACTAATTGTAAACATATATAGGTAAAATAACTATGTATATATGTATCTATGTATCAAAGCATACGTATTTTATGTATACCCATAAAGACAACACTAACTTTAACCACAAACAGGTAAAAACTGTACCTCTTTAAATATAAACACACATATGAATGCATGAATGAACATATAAATGACTGTATAAATGAAAGAATAACTCCATGTATACCCACACTAACACAGGAAAGCTTCATTACCGCACAAGAGTCATCCATTCTCATTCCCTTCATGATATACGTCCACGCAATGCATCATGGGACCAAGAGGGCGGGAGGGGGGGGGGAATGGGGTGAAGTAATAGGTAGTTGGGGGAAGTGGGGATGTCACCTGCTGTTCATGGGATGGGCGGGGAAAGCCAGGAAATGGGTGAGCGTTACTTTCTAATGGATGGTGTTAGTGGGAGAGTAAGAGAGAGGTAAAGGAAAAGAGAATGGGAGAGGGGGAAGAGATGGAGAGATAATGTGCAGGAGGTGAAGGAGAGGGTGAGAAGAGAAAAAGAGAAGAGTAATAGTGTCCAGTTTGGGAGATGAGAAAGAGAAGAGGAGAATTGGAAAGGTGAGAGGGGGAGAGATAAGGAGGTAAAGTGAAGGAGGGGAAGGAGAAGGTGAGGAGAGAAAAGTGAAGAGGAGTAATAGTTTCAGGTTTAGAAGAAAGGAGAAGAGAATTGGAAAGGAGAGAAGGGAAGAGATGGGAGGTAATATTAGGAGAGAGAGAGAGAGAGAGAGAGAGAGAGAGAGAGAGAGAGAGAGAGAGAGAGAGAGAGAGAGAGAGAGAGAGAGAGAGAGAGAGAGAGAGAGAGAAATGAGGGAAAGAGAGAAATGGAGGAAAAAGAGGGCAGAGAGAGGAAGAGGAGAAAAGAAGAGTAATAAGGAAGAGGAAGAGAAGGATAAACAAGAGAGGAGGAAAGAAATGGAAGAAAAAAGAGAGCAAAGAGAGAGGAAAAGGAGAAAAAGAGAGTAATATAGGAGAGGAAAAGAGTGGAGGAGAACAAAAAGAAAGAGGAAGAAAAGAGGAAAAGGACAAAGAAGATAAAAGAATATATAAAGTAACAAAGCAAATATATTCACATGATATCTAGTAACATATGCACCACCACCATCACCACCACCACCACCACCACCACCACCACCACCACTGCTTTATATCACCACTTTATTTGACGTGTTTTTGTGTCATGGATTTATCTTTTTTGTTTCATGGTTACTGCGATCAAAAGACGTCCATTTGTCAACCCTATACTCAAATCCAAAAAGTGAGATAGAGAGAGTGAGAGAGAGAGAGAAAGAGAGAGAAAAAAAGTGAGAGAGGTAAATGTATATGTGACATTCATATGAGTCGTATAAAAAATTGCTCTTCATTCACTTTTAATTTTTTTCATTCATTTTTTTTTTAACAGTGGAAGCTTTTTTTTATTTTATTTTCGTGTGCCATTTGGAGACTGAGCAGCGCTGACCGGGCGATTCAGTTATTAAAGCCATTACTGTGAGCGCCGCCACTCTTAACTCTTCAATATGC
>NC_059299.1:630000-637500 GCF_017591435.1 Portunus trituberculatus
ACCAATTATCGCAGTTCAATACCCCGATACCAGAGGCGGGCGAGTGAGGCTTTAGTTCATTCACTCGAGCCTTCTTCGTGGCTTTGATACTCAGACATCGAATCCCTCTCATCTTTTCCTCCTCTTCTTAAGTCTTCTCCCTCCCTTCCTTCCGTCCTCCTCCCGTGAGACTTGCCAAGCCACCTTCTTTAATTAATGTGGTCCACCTGCCCTCACCTCCTGTTTAAATTTCTTCGTTTGGGTCATTGGGTATATTAATTTCATGTGGTTTCTTACTTGCATTAGGGAAGGAAATTAAGGGAAAAAGGGAAAAAGGGAGGAGATAAAAGGTAAGTTGGATTGAAGGGAAGAAATTCATACCATACACGAAAATATAAGAGATAGAGAAGGATAACTGAAGAATATAGATTTGATGTGGTTTCTTACTTGTGTTAGGGAAAGAAAATGGAAGGAAAAATGAAAAATAGAGGAAAAACAAGAGGTCAGCTGGATAAAAGAGTGGTTCATACCATAAAGAAATATAAGAGAGATAGAGAAGATTAACAGAAGAGGTAGAAAAAGATAATGAAAGATAGAGAAAAAAGATGATAAAAGAAATAGAAAGTGATGAAGAAAAAAAGTGTACGAAGAATAGGAGGAAAGTAAAAATTGAAGAATAAAAGAACGGAATATATGAAAAAAATATACAAATAAAAAAATAAAGAAAAAAAAAGGGAAAAAGGAAAAAGAGAAAACAACCAATGAATAAACAGGAATAAAAAAAACAACAATAAAGAAAAAAAGCATAAAGAAAAAAAATGAAGGAAAAGGAAAGAGGAAAAAGAGGGAAAGAGGGAAAAGGAAACCAGAGGAATATTCAAGACTAGGAAAGCACCATACACTGTCTCACCACTCAAGTCACCATCACAGAGGGTAAAAATGTCACCATAAACCCCATCTGGAGGAAGAGGAGGAGGAGGAGGAGGAGAAGGAGGAGGAGGAGGAGGAGGAGGAGGAGGAGGAGGAGGAGGGAGGAGGAGAAGGAGGAGGAGGAGAAGGAGGAGGACGAGGAAAGGGATGGTGGTCTCAATTTATTATTTTTTATAGGTTAGTAATAAAATAAAGAAGAAACGTCTCTCTCTCTCTCTCTCTCTCTCTCTCTCTCTCTCTCTCTCTCACACACACACAAGATCAATGAAAAATAAGCAAAAGAACAGAAAAATGAGAGAGAGAGAGAGAGAGAGAGAGAGAGAGAGAGAGAGAGAGAGAGAGAGAGAGAGAGAGAGAGAGAGAGAGAGAGAGAGAGAGAAGGGAGGTTAAGGGTAGGAGGAAACAATGGAAGGGAAACTATTACTAACACGATAAGAACAGCTTTTCGACACAGTCAGAAAAGGAAAAAAATCGTGATGGGAAGGAAAAAAAAAGAGAGAGGGAGAAGGGAAGAGAGGGAGAGGGAGAGGGAGAGGGAGAGAGAGAGGGGAAGGAAGGATCAGCTGACCAGAATCCTTCCTATAGCGCAAAAGTAATTCTCTTAGTAAAATCCCTCTTTTTTCAACACTGCTCTCTTGAACTGGTAATCCTGACTATCTCTTTATCCTTTATCTCTCAGACACAACGTACACACACACACACACACACACACACACACACACACACACACACACACACACACACACACACACACACACAATGATAGATAGACAGAGACACCCCACACACCCACACCCACACACACACACACACACACACACACTCTCTCTCTCTCTCTCTCTCTCTCTCTCTATCTATCTCTCTCTCTCTCTCTCTCTCTCTGGCAGGGATAAAATGGTCCCTGGAATCAGAGAAAAGATAAAAGTGTTGGATATTATATTAAAAGGCTCTGAATGCTCCTCCTCCTCCTCCTCCTCCTCCTCCTCCTCCTCCTCCTCCTCCCACCATGCTCTGCTCTTTTCACCCGGGAAGGATTCAATGCTCCGAGGAGGGAAGGGTTGGTGGTGCAAAAGTTCCCCGGTAAAAAATATATATCTGTGTTGCATTAAAAAGAGTGAAGATTATTGGTGAGAATTTGCTGGGAACTTGTAAAATGAAGCGGCTTTATTTTGCCATTCTCTTTTTCGTTATTTCATATTTTTCTTATTGTTTGTGGTGTGAGAGAGAACATTATGTGATTATTTATGTAGTGAGAGGGAAAAAATTGAAGACTGTTGAGGAGATAAGTCAAGGAAAGTAGGGAGTGGTAAAAGGAAAGTGTTAAAAAGTAAAAAAAAAAATAATATACAAAATTTAGAATCACTAGAGTAAAAAAATATCAAATAATCTAAAGAAGAGAGAGAAACTTGAGTGATTACTGAGAAAAAACTGAAGCTTGCTAGAGAGAAATGTAAAGGAAACTAAGAAATGATAAAGAAAAGTGTAAAAATGTCCCAAAATATATACAAAATTCAGAATCACTAGTCAAAAAATATCAAATAATCTAAAGAAGAGAGAGAAACTTGAGTGATTACTGAGAAAACAAAACACTGAAGATTGCTACAGAGAAAAGTAAAGGAAGGTAAGAAATGTTAATGGAAAATGGAAAAAAAACAAAAAAATATATATATGAAAATAATCTGAATCACGAAAGTCAAAAATATCAAATGTTAAAAAAAAAAAAAGAAAAAATAGAGACAACTTATATACTGAGAAAAAAAAATGAAGATTGCTAGAGAGAAAAGTACAGGAAAGTAGGAAATGATAGAGGAAAGTGTAAAAACTTCAAAAACTAAACAAAAATATGTTTCACGAGTTTAAAATTATCACATGATCTGAGTTTAAAGTAGGTTACGTTAGGTTACTTTAGGTCACGTTAAGGTTAGGTTCACAAAAGACAAACCGTGATTTTCTCCTCTTCGCATCTTGAGGTTAGGTTAGGTTGGATTAGGTTAGGTTAGGTTAGGTTAGGTAAGGTTAGGTTAGGTTAGGTTAGGTTAGGTTAGGTTAGGTTAGGTAAAGTTAGGTTAGTAACGTTAGGTAAGGTTTGGTAAGGTTAAGGTTAGGTTAGGTTAGGTTAGGTTAGGTTAGGTTAGGTTAGGTTAGGTTAGGTTAGGTTAGGTTAGGTTAGGTTAGGTTAGGTTAGGTTAGGTTAGGTTAGGTTGGGTTAGATTAAGTTAGGTTAGGTTAGGTTAGCTAAGGTTAGGTTAGGTAAGGTAAGGTTAGGTTAGGTTAGGTAAGGTTAGGTTAGGTTAGGTTAGGTTAGGTTAGGTTAGGTTAGGTTAGGTTAGGTAGGTTAGGTTAGGTTAGGTTAGGTTAGGTTAGGTTAGGTTAGGTAAGGTTAGGTTAGGTTAGGTTAGATTAGGTTAGGTTAGGTTAGGTTGGGTTAGGTTAGGTTAGGTAAGGTTAGGTTAGCTTAGGTTAGACTAAGTTCACAAAGTACAAACCATGATTTTCTTCCTCCTGGTAACGTTTCACAGTATTTATGAAGGACAAGAGGTGAGTATGTGATATGTGACTCTTTTCATCCTTTCCTCTTTCCTCTTCCTCTTTCCTCTATCCCTTCCTCTTTCTCCTCCTCTTGCAACACGTCTCTTAAATCGGCCAATATTCTCATCTCCACTGCCAAGACTCTCCTTCTATCCTCCCTCACTTCCTCTTTATCATCTCCTTCCTTACTTACACCTCCCTTCCCTCCCTCCATCCTCCTCTTTTCTTTATTTTATTTCCCATCCTCTATTTTTCCTCTTCCTTTTCCTCTTCATCCTTTGCTTTCTCTTAATTTTCTTCTTTTTATTTCTAATTATCTCTTAATTTTTCCCTCCTTTCCTCTTCCTCCTTTTTCCTTCCTTCCCTTCTTCCTCCTTTTTGTCTTTCCTTAATTTCCTCTTCTTTCTATCCCATCTCTTCCTTCTTCTCTCCTTTTCTCCTCCTTGTCCCTTCCTTCCTTCTATACTAATTTTTTTCCTTATTTTCCTTGTATTATTTTTTTTTTTCTTTCCCTTTTCCTATTTTGCTTTTCATTCTTCACTGCCTCTTCTCCTTTCTAACCTCCTCCTTCCCTTCTTCCTTCCTCCTCCCTTCCTTTCCTCCATCTTCCTCTTCTTCTTATTTTCTTTGCCTTTCTCTTCCTTTTTTTCCTTCCTTCTCTTCTCCCTCTTTCTTTTCCATCCTTTAGTTTCCTCCTCTGCTTTCTCTCCCATCTCTTCATTTCTTTCCTTCTTTCCTCCTTTTGCTTACGTGAAGACAACTTAACATGTCAGTCTCTCTCTCTCTCTCTCTCTCTCTCTCTCTCTCTCTCTCTCTCTCTCTCTATTTGCTATGTATTTTTTTCTTCCTTTTTCTGAACCGTCGAAGAAAAGAGTCACCAAAAACCTCCATTTTCTTCCTATTTTCTTCTTTTCTCACAGTCCCCCCTCATATATATGCAAAGAAGATTGGGGAGGGGGGCAGCAGGGGTCGTGGGGGGCTGACGGGGTCTTTGGGGCGGGGCAAGGGTGAGAGATGGGGGGGGAGTGACCTTAATTTAATTTCCGTCAAGCTTTTTCGTACATATTACGTGAAATTCCTTGGCTTTTCCTCCGTCCTCTTGAGTTGTAAGTGCCGGAGCAAGAGGAGGAGGAGGAAGAGGAAGAGGAGGAGGAGGAGGAGGAGGAGGAGGAGGAGGAGGAGGAGGAGGAAGAGGAGGAGGGTACACAGTGAATTACGTTTTCTTTATTGCGTGGAAAAGAATAGTGATCATTATTTTCTTTGGTAGTTTTTTCCGGGAGCCTTTTTTATCTCTCTCTCTTTCTCTCTCTCCCTTTCTTTCCGCTGGGTGGAAAAAGAGTTATGTATTGGACGAGAAGGAGGAGGAGGTAGAGGAGGAGGAGGAGGAGGAGGAGGAGGAAGGTAAAGATAAAACATAACGTGAAAGATATGATACCTATCCACACACACACACACACACACACACACACACACACACACACACACACACACACACACACACACACACACACAGACCTCACCCTCCTCTCTCTCTCTCTCTCTCTCTCTCTCTCTCTCTCTCTCCTTCCCACACCTCCTTTGTCAACACGATACTCAGTAAGACACACACACACACACACACACACACACACACACACACACACACACACACACACACACAACCATATATCAAACATTAAACATTGCTGCGACACTTCATTCCAACTCTCTCTCTCTCTCTCTCTCTCTCTCTCTCTCTCTCTCTCTCTCTCTCTCTCTCTCTCTCTCTCTGCTAATAAGACACACAGCACACACGTCTTATATCACCGCACACACACACACACACACACACACACACACACACACACACACACACACACACACACACACCTCCCCTGCCCTCCTTTCCCTTCCCTTCCCTCCACGGTCTCTCCTAAATCACCCATTCCACCACCAGTATCTCCTCCACATTACCACACTGGGAGAGAGAAGAGAGAAGAGAGCAAGAGAGAAACACAGAGAGAGAGAAGGGACACACAACCACACACACACCCCCACGTAAACACACACCACCACTACTACCACAACCACTACCACCACCACACGATAACCCTCAGGTAGGATCAGTTTTGGCCCCAACGTGCAATCATAGACAACGATAGAGGCGACTCATCTGCGCGCAGCCAAGTGCTCTTCCCGCAGACAATAAGCTGGACATTGGCGAACACTAGCGAACACTGAGGCGAACGCTGGGCTGGCACGGGGGGACACTCCTCTTAGCCCGGGAGAGAAGGCTTATTGCTTGTGTAACAGTCGGTTTGGGGATGAATAGAGAGGGATGGGATGGGATGGACGGGTAAGGAGAGGGCCGGGGTGAGGAACGGAGTGAGGGAAAGAGGAAGAAAGAATAATTTGAAGGAAAGGAATGGATAGAACAGAGGAAGGAATGGAGGGAAAGAGAGGGAAATAAAGAGGGTTTAGATAAGGGAGAGGTGTTTCAGTGGAGTTTAAGGGAAAGAGGGCACGAGGGAGAGTAATTAAGGGAGAGGTTACATAGGCAGCGAGGGATGAGGAGAAGGAGGGAATGAGGAGAACGAGAGGGAAAAAAACAGGGCAAAACAAGAAAGGGGGAAAAAGATGAGAGGAAAAAGTAAGAGAGAGAAGAAAAGGAAAATGGAATGAGAAATAGAAACAGAGATAATAGATAATAGAACAGGAAACGAAAGATATAAATTGGATAGAAACAAAAGGAAAAAATAACTAAGAGAATCAAATAAAAAATAAATGAAAGATAAAAAAGAATAAAAAAGAAAAAAGAGCAAAAAAAAAAGATAAAAGACACGAAGCAAGGTTGCCAAAGGGAAAGAAAATGAAAAGAGAGAGAGAGAGAGAGAGAGAGAGAGAGAGAGAGAGAGAGAGAGAGAGAGAGAGAGAGAGAGAGAGTGAGAGACTGAAATAGCAAAGGTCCAGAAATTGAAAACAAGGAAAAGAAAGAGAGAAACAAAAAAGAATAAAGGAAGGAAAATAAAAATAAACTTGAGAAAAAAAAGAAAAGAAAAAAGGAAAACATGAAAAAGAAAGAGAAAAACATAACAAATCAATCCAAAAAAAGAGAGAAAGAAAGAAAGTAAAGAAAGAAACTAGCTCAAAAAATGGTCTCTTCCTTTCTTCCACTCAGCTTCCTCCTCCTCCTCCTCCTCCTCCTCCTCCTCCTCCTCCTTGCAGTAAACAGTCTTCCTCCAAAACATTCTGGTCTATAGTATCTTCTGGCAAGAGAAGGAGGAGGAGGAGGAGGAGGAGGAGGAGGAGGAGGAGGAGGAGGAGGAGGAGGAGGAGAGAGAGAGAAAATGAAACAGAAGCTGGTCTACTTTCGTTTCCAAGCTCTCTCTCTCTCTCTCTCTCTCTCTCTCTCTCTCTCTCTCTCTCTCTCAAAGTGCCACCCCAACAGCGCCAAAGTGAAAAGAAATACTCACTCTTCCCTTCGCTAGAAATTATGTGAAATGAAATATATGTTAGAGTGTCCCCTCTTGAGACTTCCGTTTTCTTTTTAAAGTTTCCCTTCCGTTTTCTTTATTTTTTTCTCTCTTTCTCGTGTTTCTTTTTTTTTTAGAGCAAGTATTTGTAGTGAAGAAAGAGAGAGTGAGAGAGGGAGAGAGGGAGAGGGAGAGGAAAGGGAAGGAGTAAAGGTATATAACTCTCTCTCTCTCTCTCTCTCTCTCTCTCTCTCTCACTTAATATTCCAGTGGTTGGTCACTGTGGCGCAGCTGACGCGTCCCTTGGCAACAGCAGGCCGAGAGAGAGAGAGAGAGAGAGAGAGAGAGAGAGAGAGAGATATGAGACGTGACATGCAAGTAATCTGTTGACATCTTTAGACCCAGAGTGAGAGAGAGAGAGAGAGAGAGAGAGAGAGAGAGAGAGAGAGAGAGAGAGAGAGAGAGAGAGAGAGAGAGAGAGAGACTGCCTTTCCCTGTGTCTACTTAACCCTCTCTAATCTCATTTTTCTCTGGACATTTGCCTCATAAAAGATATTTCACTTTTCACACAGTCAGCGAAAAAGTGAAACAGGAGAAGGAGGAGGAGGAG
>NC_059299.1:650000-652500 GCF_017591435.1 Portunus trituberculatus
CAAGAGAGAGAGAGAGAGAGAGAGAGAGAGAGAGAGAGAGAGAATGTTACCAGACAAATGTATAAGTGTGTGTGTGTGTGTGTGTGTGTGTGTGTGTGTGTGTGTGTGTGTGTGTGTGTGTGTGTGTGTGTGTGTGTGTGTGTGTGTGTGTGTGTGTGTGGTCTCCTACAACAAAGAGAGAAAAAAAAGAGGAACGAAATTAGTGCGTGTGTGTCACCTTTGAGTTATTTATTACACACACACACACACACACACACACACACACACACACACACACACCTTAGCTTCAGTCTCTCTCTTTGTTACTTTCACCAAACGTTCATTTACATATCAAATAATTCCACGTTTAAATTCCCAAAATAAAAACAAAATATAAAAATAAACGCAATTCAATAAATAAGCAAGCAAAATTCACAAAAACATTCATAAATTCTGAATATATTTTTACCATATTTTATTTCTACCATTAAAATCTGTCTCCATCTCTCTCTATCTCTCTCTCAATACAGGTAAAGAAACACACCTAATTATAAAGTAAGTCTCCATTTGTATCAACTAATATTTACACAGAATCTTTTTTTTTAATCTTTTTTTCCGGTTTAATTGAGATAGGCTGTAAATTTGAGGGGATTTTAATGAAGTGGGATTGGAACCTGTCTAAAAACGAGATAGAATGAGGTAAATGTGTGATTCTTCTAAGTCTTTGTGATCCTGTTATTTAGAATCTGATCGGCCGTGTTTGTGTGTCTATGTGTGTGTGTGTGTGTGTGTGTGTGTGTGTGTGTGTGTGTGTGTGTGTGTGTGTGTGTGTGTGTGTGTGTGTGTGTGAATATTGATTTCCAGTTCTAGTTACGAGCTTTGTTCTCTCTCTCTCTCTCTCTCTCTCTCTCTCTCTCTCTCTCTCTCTCTCTCTCTCTCTCTCTCTCTCTCTCTCTCTCTCTCTCTTGTGGTGCTATCATAATTTATCTTTCTTTTCCTTCCCTATAATTTTCTTTTTTCTTTCTTTTTTCTCCTTTTCCCTCCTTTTCCCTCCATTTTCCTCCTTTTCCATACCTCAGTTTACCATTTCCTTCCTTCTTTCTCTTCCTTTCTTCCTTTTGTCTTTTTTACCTCCTTTCATTCCTCCTTCCTTCAAATTTTCTTCTTTCCTTCTCTCCTATCCCTCTCCTTTGTAATCTTTCTTCCTTTTTCCTCCTTCACCTGACCTGTTCTTTCCCTTCCTCTCCTCCTGTTCTCTTTCCTCCTCCTCTTTCACTTCCTAATCACTTCTCTCTCTCCATCTTTTCTTTCTTTTCCTTCACTTACAAAACCTTCCTTTCTCTCTGTCTTTATACATTATTCTTTTATCGTTTCCTCCTACACTACCTCCCTCTTCTTCTTCTTCTTCTTCTTCTTCTTCTTCTTCTTCTTCTCCTCCTCCTCCTCCTCCTCCTCCTCCTCTCTCAAACTTTCTTCCTTCCTTCCTATCCCTCCCCTTTGCAATCTTGCTCCCTCCTTCACCTGACCAATCTTTTCTTTCCTTTCCTCTCCTCCTATTCTCTCTCCTCCTCCTCCTCCTTTTAGTTCTATTTTCTTTCTTCCTCTTTCACTTCCTCTCTGTCTCCATCCTTCCTTCGTTTTCCTTCACTAACAAAACATTTCTTTCTGTCTTTACGCCTACACTATTCTTTTATCCTCCCCTCCTCCTCCTCCTCCTCCTCCTCCTCCTCCTCCTCCTCCTCCTCCTCCATTGGTCTGGGAGAATCAATGGGTGACGCGTTGAATTAAGGGCCACTTACACACAAAATACTGCCACCCTATGAATCTTAAGGCAGGAATACGCCATGTTTTTCCTTCCCTCTGCCTTTCTTCGTCCCCCTTGAAACTCCTTGCCTGTTGTTGTTGTTCTCTTTCTCCTTCCTCCTTTCTCTTCCTCCTCTTCCTGTTTCTCCTTCTCCTACTATTACTGCTACTACTACTTTTTCTTCCTCCTCCTTCTTCTTCTTCTTCTTCTTCTTTTTCTTTTTCTGTTCCTATTTCGTTTTTTCTAAAGAATTTTGCTTGTTGTTATTTTCTATTTCCTTTCTTCCTTCCTTCCTTCCTTCCTCCTCCTCCTCCTCCTCCTCCTTCTCCTCTTACTATTACTACTTTTTTTTCTTCTCCTTTCTCCTCTTTCTTCTTCTTGTTTTATTTTTTCTTCTTCTTTTCTTCTTCCTTTTTGTTATTTTCTTCTCTTTCTATAATTGTTTCTGTGTGTTTCTCTTCTTTTCTTATTTTCTGCTTCTTTTCTTTTTTTTTTCTCTCTCGTTTCCTTTATTCCTTCGTTTCTTTCGTCCTGTTTTTGCCTTTCTTTATTTTCTTGTTCATGTTGTTATTGTATTTTTTCTTTATTTCTTTCTTTCTTATTATTGTTCCTTCGTATTTTATTATTGTTGTTATTCCTCTCTCTTCTTCTCCTCCTCCTCTTCCTCTTCTTTTTTCTCTCCTCCTCCTCCTCTTCCTCCTCTTTCTCCTCTTCCTG
>NC_059299.1:665000-670000 GCF_017591435.1 Portunus trituberculatus
TTTCTTGCTTCATTTTTCGTTAAACATCGCAAATCTTCCTTATTTCTTGTTAAACATCGCCAGTCTTAAGTATTTCTCGTTAAACATCGTGAATCTTCCATATTTCTCGTTAAACATAGCAAGTCTTAAGTATTTCTCGTTAAACATCGCCAGTCTTAAGTATTTCTCGTTAAGCATCGTAAATTTTCCGTATTTCTCGCTAAACATAGCAAGTCTTAAGTATTTCTCGTTAAGCATCGTGAATTTTCCGTATCTCTCGTTAAACATCGTGAATCTTCCATATTTTTTTCGTTAAACATAGCAAGTCTTCCTTATTTCCCTTTAAAAATCGCGTCCCTTTCACATTTCTCATCAAACATGACCAATAATCAACACCTTTCCTCGTTAACCCCACAAGTACTTCAATATTGTCTCGTTAAGCACCACAGACACCAATCAATTATTTCCTCGTTAAACAGAAACTCTATATTAAAAAATCTCACTACACCGACTTCAATTTTTCCTCGTTAAAACTGAAATAAATCTCGTTAAATATCAAACCTTCGCCTAAATTCTCGTTATCAACTTAACCTACTAACGCACTAACCTAAAAAGACGTAAAAAACACACAAGATGAAAGAATTTAAACACAAACACGATAATGAAATACACATACACAAATATACACCTCAAAATATACTTAACCTCTTCAGCACCATGACGCGTTAGTGAAGACTCTGGACTACTAATCTTCTAACCTCCATAGACTCTTCCTAATGTCAATAAAATGGTGTTATCGTAGCCAAACTGTCTTAAAATGCCCCATAAACATGCTAAACTTTCTTAAAATACCCCAAAAAACATGAGTCTCCATATTAATTTTGCTTACTATTTGGTGACTTTATACAGCTTCAGAAACTTATGTGGGGGATTAAAATAGTGAAGACTCTGAACTATTAATCCTCTGATCTCCATAGACCTTTCCCAATGTCAAGAAAATGGTCTAATCGTACGCAAATTTCAAGATAAAAATATGTCCCGGTACTGAAGGGGTTAACATCACCTAGATCTTAAACTATGAATAAGACCTCACCACTTAAACCTAGTAATTCTAAAACCACCAGTAATTCTCTTGTATCTTAAGTTTAAAATACCTTAAAATTACCTTAAATTACAGTATTACTTAAAATATATTACACACAGGTACAGTCGCGGTCAGAAAACATGAACCTACATTACCATTATTATTATTATTATTATTATTATTATTATTATTATTATTACTATACTTTCCTTAATTTATTTTTCCTTATTATTTTTTATCTATCTTTTTTATGTAAGAGAAGAAAAACTTTTATAATTTAATATTTTTGTTATGGAATTCCTTCATTTTTTCACGTTTCATGAAGCGAGTCACAGCAAATGTTGAAGTTCCAGACTATAGGCAACACAAAAACAGACAAAAAAAATATAAATAGACAGAACTTCAACACTGATGATAAAAAAAAAAGTACAACATACCAAAACCATTAAAATCAATACTTAGATCCACATTTCCTCTGACCACAACCATTAGACCATTATAACACAACACATAACACACACTCCTGCGACCTTTCCACTGCTACACACTGCACACTTCATCCCAGCTTCCCTTTATGGACACTATATTTCCTCTCTCGTCTCTTCAATAATTGTCCAAGAATAGACAAGATTAAGTGCTCCGTTCCCTTACTTTTCAATGCCCATGTAAAGTATTAATTGCAGTGCTCTGAGTATTAACAAAGGCAGTCTGTAGCAGTGAAAGAGCGGAGGATAAACACGCTAATTTGAGTGGGAAAAAGGCATGGTAGGAAATGCGAGGGAAGGAGGGGGATGGAAGGCTATAGAAAGGGTAAAACAAGAGGAAAGGTATGGGAGGAAGGGAATGGGAGGGAAGAAGAGATGGAAGGATACAGAAAGGGTAAAGAAGGGGAAAGGAGAAGGGAATGAGGGAAAAGAGGGAGATAGAAAGTTATGGAAAGGATAAAACAGGGAAGTGGGGAAAATTATAAAAACAAAATGGGGCAAAAGAAGAGATGGAAGGATGTGGAAAGGAAGAAGTGGGAAGAAGTGGGAAGGAGAATGAGAGGAAAGAAAGAGATGGAAGGACATGGAAAGGGTAAACAGGGAAGTGGGAAAGGATGAGAAGAGGGAATATAGGAAATAAAAACATGCTAACCAATTTTGGAAATAGTGAAATTGCAACCATTTAAAAAAAATAGGAAAAATGAGGGAAAAAAGTCAACAATTTATCGTAAGAAGGAAAAAAATAACTTAATAAGAAAATAGGATAAAAAAAAATGTAAGTAAAATAAAAAAATGAATGTAAAATTGAAACTAAAATAAAAAAAATAGAAGAAAAGACAAACAAAAAAAAAATAATTATCAACTCACTAAAAAAAGAAAACTAACAAAACAATAAAAAAATTAAACAAAATAAAAACAACTTAAAACAACAAAACAAATCTAAAAATCACAAAGAAAAGAAACAAAAAAAGGAAAAAACAAACACTATACTGGGCAAAACGAATGAACGTAGTGAGGAGGAGGAGGAGGAGGAGGAAGAGGAGGAGGAGGAAGAGAATGGAGAGGAGAGGAGGTAGGGAGGGAAGAGAATGGATGGAAAAAAAAGGTAAGGGAGGGAAGAGGGAGGGAAACAGGAGGAGGAGGAGGAGGAGGAGGAGGAGGAGGAGGAGGAGGAAAACAGGTGAGGTAAGAGGAAACATTTACCTTAAGTGAGGAGGTGACGTGGAGATGAGATATGGAGGGAAGCTTCTGTCGGCGGCGTTGGAGGAGATGGAGGAGGAGGAGGAGAAGGAAGAGGAGGAGGAGAAGGAGGAGGAGGAGGAGGCGGTGGTGGTGGAGGCGCCGACGGAGTTCAGGTGAAGTCTTCTTGTCTCACCTGGTGTCGTGGTGATTACAGGTAAGTTCACAAGGCAGGTGTTGGGTTGGATTGGTGCATAGAGCCTTTCATCTAGTGAATATTGTGACACATATATTTCCCAGTAAAAAAAAACACAAAAATATACAAAAAATTTTCAAAACAAACTAAATGTTAAAAATATATTAAAAAAAATCACCCAATCCTTTTGTTTATGGTGTATTTATGTTTATTTCTCCTCTCTCTCTCTCTCTCTCTCTCTCTCTCTCTCTCTCTCTCTCTCTCTCTCTCTCCCTTTCCAGTGTTTTTTTTATGTTCCTTTCGTGTTTATACTTGTTCCTTCAATTCATCCACTCCTTGTTTGTTAGTCTGTTAGTTTGTTTGTCCTTAAATTGAATACAACGGTAGCGGGAGCAGGAGGAGTAGGAGGAAGAGGAGTAGAAGTAGGAGTAGGACGAGGAGGAGGAGGAGGAGGAGGAGGAGGAGGAGGAGGAGGAGGAGGAGGAGGAGGAGAGGAAAAAAGTGAGGAATAGAAAGAATAGAGGATGATAAAAGTGGACGAGGAAGAAGAAGAGTATTGTCCCAGTAGTAGTAGTAGTAGTAGTAGTAGTAGTAGTAGTAGTAGTAGTAGTAGCAGTAGCAGCAGTAGTAAAAGTAGCTATAATAGTAGTAGTAGTAGTAGTAGTAGTAGTAGTAGTAGTAGTAGTAGTAGTAGTAGTAGTAGTAGTAGTAGTAGTAGTAGTAGTAGTAGTATTTTCAAAGACTGAACACTAAATAACTAAGAAAATTATGAAAACTGACAGATAAAAGAATAACTGAATTAAAAAGAGATAAAAAAGGAAAACCAACTAACTAAATAACTAACTGAATGTATGAAAGAATGAAAGAAAGAAAGACTATCTGAAGAAGCCCTGAAGAAACGTGAATGAAGACTGAATGAAGACTGTTCCTTGCCTTTCTAGCAGCTGAATGCGGCGGTGAGGGAGACAGACAGGTGTGAAAGATGAGTGACTTGGGGTGACGGGTGTTGAGGAGAAGAGAGGCAGTGTTTCAGAAGTAATGACAGTGGCGATAGGAACCTGCATTTTACCGAGGCTGAGGAAAATGAACACTAAATAAGAGATAAGAAGAGAGGAGGAAGGGAAAGTGAGGAGGAGGAAAAGGAGGAAATACAGATGGCGAGGGAGATAGGAGGAAAAAAGGAGATAAAGAGTAAAATTGAGGGGAAAATGTGGGAGGGAGAAGAAGAGAGAGGAAAAGGAAGAGAGGGTGAAAGAGAGCATACAGGGAGATAGATTGAAAGTGAGAAAGAGAAGAGAAAGAAAAGGAATAGGTTGGTCAATGGAGGAAAAATAAGGAAGAAAGTGAGTGAGGAAGAGAGGGAAGAGAGAAAAGGAAAAAAGAGACAGAGAGAGCAAAGTTTGAAGATAGATTGAAGAAGAAATAGAAAATGCAAGGAGAAAAAAGAAGAGGAAGAAAGTGAAACAAGGAAAAAAAATATAGGAAAGTTGATGAATGAATCGAAAAAGAAAAAAAGAAAAAGAACAAGAACAAGAAAGAAATACACCTTTTTTTTTTTTTTTGCTATTTAATTCACAACAAACCTTCAATTTTCAGCGCCACACTATTTGTACTTGAATCAATAAAGCACAAGATATAAAGAAAAAATATTCAAATATCACAAACACATACACACGAACGGATGCCGATGTATATATAAAAAAAACACGAAGATTAAAAAAAAAACACAAAACACACGAAAACACCGATAGTTTTTGAGATGCAGCGTTCGAAACATTGACAGCGCGGGAATAGAACGTGAAAGAGTGAGAGAAAGAGAGAAGGAAGAGGAGGAAGAAGAGGGAGAGAAGGGAGAGGAGAGGAAAGAAGGGAGAGGAGAGAATAAAGATGAAGAGAGGAAACAACACATAACAAACAACAAATGAGAAGAAATGGGAGAGAAAGAGAAGGAATTGCTGGATTATTGATAGCGAGGAGAGAGAGAGAGAGAGAGAGAGAGAGAGAGAGAGAGAGAGAGAGAGAGAGAGAGAGTAAAGTTAAGGAACGGAAAAATGTGATAAAGGGAATAAGTAATAGC
>NC_059299.1:675000-682500 GCF_017591435.1 Portunus trituberculatus
ACACACACACACACACACACACACACACACACACAGGTATAAAACATCACATTACTGGTCTGTCTGTTTGTGTGTGTGTGTGTGTGTGTGTGTGTGTGTGTGTGTGTGTGTGTGTGTGTGTGTGTGTGTGTGTGTGTTCTCTCCTTTTCCTATGGTAAGTTAGACGTGAATAGGAAACTTTATCTAATCTTTCTTCTTATCAAGCTACCGCGCCCTCATGGATAATTGATGCTGGGAAACATAAGGTCTAGAGAGAGAGAGAGAGAGAGAGAGAGAGAGAGAGAGAGAGAGAGAGAGAGAGAGAGAGAGAGAGAGAGAGAGAGAGAGAGATTTCTTATCATGTATTTTTTTTTCCTTTTCCTCTTCGTCTAATGTTGTAGTATGTTAAGTGATATCTGACAAATTTAATGGTTATGAGAGAAAAGAATAAATCAACGTGGAAATGGAAGTTTTAGTTCATTCAAACGACTTAATCGCCTTCAATACTGGGACACATTTATACCTTGAAATGTGTGTACGATTAGAACATTTTATTGACATTAGGAAGGGTCTATGGGGGTCAGAAGATTAATGGCTAAAGTCTTCACTACTTTAACCCCTCATATAAGTCACTGAAGCTGTGTAAAATCTCCAAACAGTAAGGAGAATGAATACGGAGGCATTTTAAGACAGTTTTGCACGTTTTTCGGGGTATTTTAAGACAGTTTGGCTAAGATAACACCATTTTATTCACATTTGGAAGGATCTATGGATGTCAGAGGATTAATGGCCACAGTCTTCACTATTTTATCCACCACATAAGTTACTGAGGCTTTACAAAATTACCAAATAGACAGCGCAATGAATATGGAAAAGCGTCATGGTGCTGAAGGGGTTAAGGAGGAAAACAGACTAGCAAAACGAAAAAGAATGAAAATAAAGAACACGAATGAAAAAAAAACTAAAAAATGTTGAGATTGACAAATGGCTGGTTATGAAAATAGAATAAAAGAAAATAAGTTTGGAAATGGAAGGTTTAGTTCAAGCAAACACCGACTCTTTTGTCCATGCGACTCAAAACGACACGAGTGAATGAATGGGAAACAATGAACAGATACGGTATTACGATTGGCTTAAGACTGAAATGCGCTTTGAATTTTCTGCGAATTGGAATGTTTAAGTTGATTCAAACAGTGATTCTTTTGTCCATATGAATGTGGGCAATATAAGCGAATGAACACGAAGCAATAGAATACGTGAACTAATGCGAAATAGAGGGAGGTGGAAGGGGATGGGAAGCAGTTGGTTGATGGTGTGGATGGAAGGGAAGGGTGTTTAATATTGCTCCAGTTAATGATTTTGTCTATTGGTTAAAGAATGAAACGCGATTCAATTGGCTACGATATGAAAGAGGAAATATCATAACAATCCGTCTTTTTCCACAATTATCGCTGGTAAACTCTGGAACTCCCTGGCTGTCTCTGTATTTCCAGCCTCCTATGACTTAATTTTTTTTAAGAGAGAGGTGGCGACACATTTGTCCTTGAATTTTGACTGACTCTTTTTATTCTTTTATGGAGACTACAATTTCAGTGGGCCTTTTTTTTTCGAATATTCATTTTTTTTCCCCTTGATAGTTCTCCCTCTTACATAAAAAAAGCTTTCTGTATTTTTTTTTTCATCTTTTGATTATGAAAAAGGAAATCGTAAGAAGAGACAATGAATAGGATTATGAAAGGGAAAAATCTTAACAACTGGTCTTTTTCAATCATTAACACTCACTTTCTGTATTCAATCGGTTTTTTTTTTTCTCTCTCTTTGATTATGAAAAAGGAGATCGTAACAAGAGACAATGAATATGAACATGAAAGGAAAAAAATCATAACAATCGAACTTTTCCAATAATTTTCGCTCACTTGCTGTATTAATATTTTTTTTTCTCTCTTTTGATTATGAAAAAGGAGACCGTAAGAAGAGACAAGAGTACCAGTGACTTGTTCCGCTAGTAATAACATTCTTACGTAGGGAAAATTGAGTTTGATCGATGGACTTTTTGTAATTCATAATATTATCTACTTTTAAATCATTTTCCTTTTATTGAGTTGTCAGAAAGGAGAAATGGTTAGAAACACTAATTAAGGAAAAAAAGGGAAAAAAAAAACTCAGATAATAGAAAAGAGGAAAAAAGAAAAACAAGAAGTACTAGGAGGAGGAGGAGGAGGAGGAGGAGGAGGAGGTCACATAATGGAAAAATGTCCTATAGCGCCTGTAGGTAACTTGAAGCGCTGTTAAGCTTCAACCCATTAAGGGCACAGTTAATCTTATTCATACAACACAATACGGGAAATTGAAATAGAAGCTATGAAAGTACAAAAGAAAAACAATAGAATAATGAAGTAAAAATAAGGGTATAGGGGAAAAATTATTACAAAGAAAAGGAAAAGTAAAAGATAAATAATGAATAGCAAGATTTTATGAAGAGATGGAAGTGGATAGGAAATAAAAGAGAAAGCACAAGAAAGAGATAGAGAAATGAGTAAAGAATAGGATAAAACAAAATAAGATGAAATGAATTGAGAAAAACATGAACAAATGAATGAATGAAATGAATAAGATAAAAAAAAAAACATTAAGATGAAATGAGAAGAGAATAAGATAAGAAATAAGATGAAATGAATAACGAATAAGATGAACAAATAAAATAGAAATAAAATAGACAAACTAGCAAAGGAAAAGTAAGAAAAGTGACAATAAAAGTATAAACAATATTTACAATTAAGTAAAAAGGCAAAAATATTTCAAGTTTATAAGGTTCATTAGATTGTGTAATTTGCGCTCAGGTGACCTTTACTGAGTGGAACATTAATTAAAAGAGAGAGAGAGAGAGAGAGAGAGAGAGAGAGAGAGAGAGAGAGAGAGAGGCCGGTTGATACAAAAAAAGAATTATCAATTTACTCAACAGACAATTTCAATTTCCTGTCAGACTAAGAACACTTATATCACTCTTAAGAGGTTGTGTTGATTAATTAACTCTCTCTCTCTCTCTCTCTCTCTCTCTCTCTCTCTCTCTCTCTCTCTCTCTCTCTCTCTCTCTCTCTCTCATTGTTTATCCTGCCACCTCTTCTGTCTATGTCTTGTCTGTCTTGTTTACATCTCTCTCTCTCTCTCTCTCTCTCTCTCTCTCTCTCTCTCTCTCTCTCTCTCTCTCTCTCTCTCTGTCCTCGCGCCCCCCACAATTCCAAATACAACCGCTGTTTATCGAGAATCAGAAGCGAATATCTCAAATTTTGTGAGCGACAGAATCCCACGCGTGTTGAATATTCCTGTCAAACCAATATCGCGTCTGTTCGTTATCCAGTATTCGCTTTACGCAACACGGGGGGACTCGAATTAAACACGGTGGTGGTGGTGGTGGTGGTGGTAGTAGTAGTAGTAGTAAAAGTAGTGGTGGTAATAGTAGTTGTCGTTGTTGTAGTAGCAGTAGTAGTATTAGTAGTGGTTGTTGTTGTTGTTGTTGTTGTTGTGGTTGTTGTTGTTGTTGTAGTAGTAGTAGTAGTAGTAGTGGTGGTGGTGGTAGTGGTGGTAGTAGTAGGTGGTGGTAGTGGTGGTGGTGGTGGTGGTGGTAGCAGGTGGTAGTGGTGGTAGTGGTGGTGGTAGGTAGTGGTAGTGTAGTAGTGGTGGTGGTAGTGTAGTGGTAGTAGTAGTAGTGGTAGTAGTAGTGGTAGTAGTAGTAGTAGTAGTATGTTGGATGTAGTAGTAGAAAGGGCATTAAAGATTCTCTCTCTCTCTCTCTCTCTCTCTCTCTCTCTCTCTCTCTCTCTCTCTCTCTCTGCAGTGCACCTGAGAACTGATTAATCACCCTGTAGAGAGAGAGAGAGAGAGAGAGAGAGAGAGAGAGAGAGAGAGAGAGAGAGAGAGAGAGAGAGAGAGAGAGAGAGAGAGAGAGAGAGAGAGAGAGAGGAAATGGATAAAGATGGATGAAAGATGAATGATTGATGAACAAGGAGGGGGAGACACAAAATTAGGTTCAGCTTAAGAGAGGAAAGACGGAGGAGGAGGAGGAGGAGGAGGAGGAGGAGGAGGAGGAGGAGGAGGAGGAGGAGGAGGAGGAGGAGGAGGAGGAGCAGGAGAGTGATATGAGCAGGTGTTCTGACGATGAGGGGAGGAAGAATAGAGGGAAAGGATAATCTTGTCGAGGAGGGGAAATGAAAAGGGGAAAAAAGGAGGAGGAAGAAGAGGAGGAGGAGGAGAAGGAGGAGGGGAGGAAGGAAGAGAAGGGGAAGTAATACCAATATAAGAAGGAAATATTATCGTACCTTACAAACACCCTTATAATGAGGAGAAGACGAGGAGGAGGAGGAGGAGGAGGAGGAGGAGGAGGAGGAGGAGGAGGAGGAGGACGAGGAGGAGGAGGAGGAGGAGGAGGAGGAGGACGAGGAGGAGGAGGAGACAAAGATGGTGTTTTTTTGCGGTTGATACAAAAAAAAACAACAACAATTATTAACATCATTATTATTGTTGTCATAATGATCAACACGGTTTCTAAAGAGGAGGAGGAGGAGGAGGAGGAGGAGGAGGAGGAGGAGGAGGAGGAGGAGGAGGAGGAAAGCAGGAAGGGAAAGCTAATGAAGGAAACAGGAGAGAGAGAAGAAGGAAACACTTGTATGCACTAGAGAGAGATAATCTTCCTACACACACACACACACACACACACACACACACACACACACACACACACACACACACACACACATTAACATCAATCCTCTTCTATTTAATCAGTTTTTTTTATACTTCTTCCTATATACATTAACTTTTTTTCTATTTCTTTCTCTCTCTCTCTCTCTCTCTCTCTCTCTCTCTCTCTCTCTCTCTCTCTCTCTCTCTCTCTACAAGTTTCCACGTCTCTAGTTACAGTTTTCTTCCAAGTATACCCGTTTTCTATGTACATTACCAGGCTACACTTGTCTAGATTAACTTCCTTCGTGTAAATGAGAAACAATCTTTACTCAGCATCTTTAGTTTCCCATTATTCCATGCCTGTCTTTATTTATCAGTCTCTCTCTCTCTACACACAAAGGTAAATTGAAGTGGGAATTACTGCAGTTTGAACCAATACACCACACGTCACTATACACATTCTCACGGTCTTGATCACACTTTTACGAGCATTTCTAACCTCATTTTACCGTCTCGGAAGTTAATAATAAGGTTAGGTTAGGTTAGATTAGGTTACGTCAGGTTAGGTTAGGTTTCCCAAGAGGTCCCAAAGCTTGTTAGACATAAGGAAAAGGAAATATAAGATAGGGGACATCGGTTGAAACTGCAAATTTACCGTCAAGTATTAGTGTGTTCTGTCTATTTAATATTTTTCTCTCTTCTTTCACATGATCTCAATTCCCTATACGATTCCCCATCACTTGTCCACATCCTGCTTTCCTTCTCTCCTTAGCTGTAATTTTCATCATTAAATGCCTCCCTGCCATACATAACTCCTTTTCTTCGCTTCACAGACCATTCAACTTTCTATTCAACCTTCTAGTGCAAGATTTGACTGTTATGTTCTTCACATCTTCGTTAATTGCTTTTCTGTGCGTCCAATGACTGTCTGTATGATTTGGAGCACAATTCACTTTCTATTCAACTTTCTAGTGCAGAATTTGACTGTTATGTTCTTCACCTCTTCACTAAATGCCTTACTTTACCTCCAATGACTCTGCCTCTATCATTTGTAGCGCAGTTAACGTTCTATCCACCCTTCTAGTGCAAGATTTCACAGTTATGTCATTCACCTCTTCACTAAATGCCTTACTTTACCTTCTATTACTCTGCCTCACTTTCTATCCAGCCTTCTAGATCAAGATTTCACTGCCATGTCCTTCACCTCGAGTAGCCTTATTTTCTTTCCTTCCCTAGCTTGTCTCCCCCTCTTTGGTCTGTCTTTCTTGTAGTTAGAAATTATGTATATCACTCGTCCATTATTTAGTGAGTGCAAGGACGCGAGGAGATTAAATAAAACTTCTCCTTCCTTGTTATTTTCTTGCCGTTAGTTGTTACATTGTAAAGCATCTTATTCTATACAGAGTGAGTGTGGTTCAATTTTCTCTGTTTAATGACCTTACTATACAGACAAAAACGAAGGTAGAGGTTATTTTTCCTTTCCATTTTTCCTCTTTTCTCTTTCCAATGAGTGAATAAAAGGTGATCAGCCAAATGTTTTCTTTCTCTCTCTCTCTCTCTCTCTCTCTCTCTCTCTCTCTCTCTCTCTCTCTCTCTCTGGCTTTTGTGTAAATAATAAAACACTTCAGGTCCAGCTTTACATATTTCACTTCACGTTACGGCTCTGCTCCCTCCCACATCCCCCTCCCCTCCCTCTCCATCCTCTACCCCTCCTCTCCACCTCCCCTCCTCTCCCCCATCTCCTCCCCCTTCTCCTCTCCTCCTCTCTCCTTTCACCTCCGCCATTAAGGTTAAAGACGACAAAGAAAAGAAAAATAATGATGAAAATAATAATAATAACAAAATTTACGTATTACAGTCAATGTCACATGAGGAAATACAAATATACATAGACAATAATACATGAATGGACACAAACAGATGAAAGGGAGTGAGACAAACAGAACAGTAAAAATACACAAAAAGGAAGGAAGAAAAGAATTGAAAAGCTGAGAATTTTTTAAACAAAGGAAGACAGAGAGAGAGAGAGAGAGAGAGAGAGAGAGAGAGAGAGAGAGAGAGAGAGAGAGAGAGAGAGAGAGAGAGAGAGAGAGAGAGAGGACAGCAATAATCTTCTTTCTTTCTTCTTTCCTTCTTTCTTTCATTCTTTCCTTCCATTTCACACCTAATCGAGAAAGAGGAACAGAAAAAAAAAAAAACAGAACACGAAACACTTGGCCAAACACACACACACACACACACACACACACACACACACACACACACACACACACACACACAAAAAAAAAAAAAAAAAAAAATACCCACAATGCACTAGAGGAAGCAAACATTTAATCTCTTAATAGTCACTTATTACAAACTGCTCTAGGGAAAAAAAAAGAAAAAAAAAGTATTAGCGAAGTTAATTTCTGTTCCCAATGCAACTAAAAAATATAAAAAAAATGGACAAAAATACAGTGGACTTTCAATAATACAGTCGATGAAAGCAATGACAAGCCATTATACCAATTGATGCGCCGCTGTATAATGTATGTATGTATAAATGAATGAATGAATAACGATATACACTGCCTATATTACATCAATACCATCACAACACGCCCTTGTAAAACACACTACTCCTACTACTACTACTACTACTACTACTACTACTACTACTACTACTACTACTACTACTACTACTACTACCAAGGGCAACAAAAGATTGAAAAAAAGGCCCACAAAAGACTACTACCACTACTACTACTACTACTACTACTACTACTACTACTACTACTACTACTACTACTACTACTACTCAATATGTTTTCGGATGTGTTAGTTAAAAATACAGTGAAAAAT
>NC_059299.1:690000-705000 GCF_017591435.1 Portunus trituberculatus
ACGTGTTTCTTTGCCAAAAATGTACCAGCTTTTCGCTCTGCATCAGTACAAGACATAATTCACCAAGAGTCACGATGGTAACAATTTAGTAAGAAAGTAGAATATATATAATGACTTACTATATTCCCTCCTGTCTTTGACCTCAACTATTTCAAGGGGGAGAGACTTCAACATACGTATCTTCAAATTTTCACATCCCTTTTTGACTAGTAAGTAGGGAGTGAGACCTTGAGTACACCTGAAAACTCTGAAAACAATTATTCCACGGGTTTGCCTCGATTCAAGCGCCGTTCATTTAATCCTGCGAGTCCTCAAGCTTTATATAACATGGGAGTGCAGGCTGAGAGTATTATCGGTCATGGAATCTGTTCAAGCTTAATTGTATGCTGTGGCGGAGTTTCAGAGTATGATTTGATTCTTTTGAAGTCTTTTCAAGGTTAATATGATGTGGTATTTGTTTAAGTTTTGAGTGTCATTTGGACGTCATGTCATGTGGTATGAGTTTACGAGTATCATTTCTTTTTGAGGAGAAGAAAACTGGTCAAGAGTAACATAAAACGAAAAAAAAGGGCCCACTTAGTAGCCAATCCTCTTGTAGGTTTGAGAGAGTGAGCCAAAATAAAGGGATAAATGTCTTGAAACCTTCCTCTTAAATGCAGCCACGTCATGGGAAGTTGGAAATACAGAAGCAGGTTGGGAGTTCCAGATTTCACGATTTCATTACTTTGGCGTGTTTGTCAAGTTTAAAATAACGTGATATTGCAAATTTAGCACGTGGTTTAGTTCTCCGGTGTCTTAAGCTTAATAAAATGTGGAGCAAATTCAGTGAATCAACATAATTTCGGCTACATATTGTCTTAAATTAACGAGTAACAAGAGCGTCATTCACTCAGTTACGGAATAATTTACCAGAGAGATTCAGCGGAAGACTCAACATGCTTTCTTGGTCATTTATCTCGCACTAACATCGCTTTACCTACGCACCGCCTTCACTCTACGATGCGTGAAGGATAGACGCACCTCTCGCCTCAACATTGGAACTATGGCTCGTATTCCCAAACTCTTCTGCTTCACCTCCACTATTTCAAAAGGCTTTATATATATTGACGCTAGTATTTCAAGGTGTTTTTATAGTTCTAGCGGCAGAATGATATAATTTCTACATTATTAACTGGTAAAAAGCTCCTGAAAACCCCGCTAATCATCTCTTTGGCAATGGAAAATAGTCGTGGTGAGAGAGCAAAGCGTTTATGAATACGGTCCATAAATTTATGCGACGTAGAATAAGAAGAAAAGTTACTGACTCATCTCACATTAATATCAAACCAGCTCAATACAATCCTTGGTCAAAAAATACATGAATGACAAGCAAACCACTTCCCCAGTCTATCGAATCGCTATTTACAACGCGGAAACAACGGAAATAACAAGAAAACAAGGAAGCTTTACTACAAAACTTACCGGTAAAGCTTTTTGTCCATCTTCACGCCTTGGTATCACAACTCGCCAGCAAAAACACACACACAGTACAAATAACATGAATCACACGCTGTACCTTCCCCGCATTGTGTCCGTGTCAATTATTACAGCGCTACACAATGACATAAACACGCAGAGGTACCGCCGCCGTGTAGTCGCGTCACCAGCTCGCCCCGCCCGTCACACACTCATCTCGCTGCCGTCACTCATTCCCCGTCCCGCCGCTAACATCTCTCAACTGCCTCAGAATCTTGGGTATAATCTATCGCTGCTTGTTTTTCTGCTACTTCTCATACGGCTTTCTAACTCGCAAAACACAGAATGAGCTGCTATTTTTCCTTACGACTAAGAAAGCAAACTGTTTTTTTTTTTTTTTTTTTTTGTAGCGAGAGAGAATAGGAAGTTATGTTTTCATCTTCTCTTGTCTTGTGAATAAAAGACATAATCAGCTTCCTATTCCTTCCGTTTTTTTTTTTTTTTTTCCTTCAGGTGAGAGAGTAGTGATCCCCGCTTACTGTCACTGCTGAGAGAAGGCAATGCTTATCAAATCTCGCTTTCAGATTTGCTTTTTTTTTTTTTTAATACCGGCTAAGAGCATAATTAATCGCCTTTTTCTATTTTTTTCCGGTCTTGAAGCCGAGAAAGGATGTTATTAACGCGCAAAGAAGAAAACAATAACTTCCTTTACTTAATTTTAACGTAATAAGAAAAAAAACACATTATCAAATTTCTATTTTAAATTTTGTATCGTTTTGTAGCTAAAATGAGAAAATTAATTTATTGACACTTCTTTGTTGATATGCAAGATAACAGAATTAATATAACTCTGCTGCTAACCTTTCACTTATCTCATCACGTGGCCTGAAGCTACAAGGCACATTAGTATTATCTTTCTATCTGTCACTTATCGAATATTACCACCGCTTCTTCCACTCTAAAGAAACATTACACTTACATCTAACAATTAACAATAAACATATAAATTCTGGCGATAAACACGGTAATGATATTTTTTTCATCTAAATACATAAAAAAAAACTAACTGATTAGATTATAAACGACAACTTTCAGGATAAACACAAGCAGTATTATTATTATTCCTTCTTAGGTAACTTCTCTTGGTCTAAATGCACTAAACACCAACGATAACGACTAATAACTATACAGGGTGACGTTTAAGTATTTTGCGAAACCTTTCACTCATTTTTACTTGTTTAACTCCTTCAGTACCATGACGTGTCTTCATATGTATTCTGCTTACTATTTGGCGATTTCATGCAGCTTCAGAAAATTATGTGGGGATTAAAATAGTGAAGACTCTGTGCATTAATCTTCTGACCTCCATAGACCCTTCCTAATAGCAATAAAATCGTTTAATCATACCCAAACTCGTTGTAAAAATGCGTGCCAGTACTGTATAGGTTAGTGGGATTGGTGGTGAGTTGTAGTGTATTCAAGACAACAGACGCAGCACAATATTCATCACAGTCTTCCGCGGCCTCGTCACTGCCACGCCACCGCTGACTTACTGGATGTAGCTGTGAAAAGTCGCGATTTTACTGCAGTTAAATTTTTGTCCAAGTCTTAAAAGGAATGTATGATAGTTTTTAGTCAATTTATCGTTTGTTTTCATTGCATGTAGAGCAGAAAAAGTAATCTAGGAAGTGAATATTAACCCCTTCAGTACTATGACGAGTTTTCATATTCACTCTGCTTACTATATGGTGGTTTTATACAGTTTCAGAAACTTATGTGGAAATTAAATTAATGGAGACTTAGGCCATTAATCATCTGACCTCCATGGACCCTTCCTAATGTGATTAAAATGGTCTAATTGTACCCAAACTCAAGGTAACAGTGTGTCCCAGTACTGAAGGGGTTAATACTGTTTGTGCTTGTCTTAACCCCTTCAGTACTGGGACATATTTTTACCATGACCTTTGGATAAGATTAGTTAATTTTATTTATACTAGCAAGGTTCTATGGAGGTCAGAAGATTAATAGTCCAGAATCGTCACTATTTTAATCCCCACATGAGATTCTGAAGGTGTATAAAAACAGCTAATTGTAACCTGAATATATATGAAGAAGTGTCAAGGTACTGAAGAAGTTAAAAGTATAGTCGTTTATATTCTTATTAGTTTTATCTATGATGCGATTTACTGCAGCTGAAGTTTTGTGGAAGCCTTACAGGAGTACTTAAAAAAATAAATGATGTTACGGTTGGTTTTCACTGCATTTATTTCCAGTCCATAGCGTTAATTCTGCTACATGTCCATCCCCAAACACGTCCAACTTACAATACCATCATTAAACGATCCAAAACCATGAAAAACGAATCAAACGTATCAGATTTTAACGGAAACCTAAAAAAATAAACCTTACATCTTTTTCCAGCTTGATCTGCGAGGTCTACGTTGTATTGTCATCTGTAAATCCACTGAAACTAGACAATTCAATATAAAAAGCTACTAAATTCATAAGAAATCTACTTAAACCCAATAAGACATCTATCCTAGACTTTTGGCTAATTCTGCTTATCTTAAAGGGAGCTGACAATCAAGTGGGCCTTTTTTTTTTTTTGTTGCCCTTGGCCGGCTCTCCTCCTGCATAAAAAAAAAACTCCACTAAATATATATACAAAAACCTTCTCACATTATCAACAAAAACCTTTACATTCACCTCAACTACTTTTCCAGCCGGCACCGCGTCACGCACCGATAAAGGCTGTGAATAATATTATAACTGTATATTTCCCCCTAAACACACTTCAAACCAACAACTCCACTGAATAAACAATCAAAATCCCTTCTTAGACCTGAACACAAACACGCGGCGGTCAACGGTAGAGGAGACGGCGGCGGTGACACTAGCGAGCAGGTCTACCGGGACACACACACACACACACACACACATGTTTAGGGCTTAGGACTTTACTCTGATACACTTTGTTTTTGTTTACGCATTATATTTCATGTCAGAAGATGATTAGATATGTTCTCTATACTAGTTTTCATGGTAATAGTACAAAACTTGTCAATTTCCCACTAGAACCATAAAATACGCTCTGAAAAGCGTACAAAACACTCTTAAAAACCAACATAACTTCACCACGAGTATTTTTTTCGTGTTAACATACAATTAGCAGGTTTCTAAAGCGAGTTCCTTCAGTTAATAACAGAAATTTTATCAATCTGTCACTGGAATCATAAAAATATCCTTAAAAATCAATACATTACCCTAACTAGTTTTAAAGCCCACATATATGGATAGCCGCGTTCAGAATACAGAAATCAAATCAGTGTGTCAGTACAATCGTAAAAACACCTTTTGAAAACCGTCATAACCTCAACTACAGCCTCGTGAAAGCAGCGGAGGTGAGGTACGGCGCAGGGATGTAACAGTACACGCCCCTCAGATACACCCTGGACTTTACACCGCTGCTTACGAGACTCTGGGGAACACACTAGTGAGGAGCACCAGTCTGTCAAATCTGGTCTGTTTCATGACAAAGGTCTCTATTCAGAAATGCTTTGCTCTCTAACCACTATTTTCCAAGGCCACAGAGATGATTAGCTGGGTTTTCAAGAGCGTTTCTCCAGTTAATAATGCAGAAATCTTGTCACTCTGCCTCTCAAACCATAAAAACTTGCTTAAAAACGCTTTTCTCTCTCACCAAGACTATTTTCCAAAGACAAAGAGATGATTAGCGGGGTTTTCAACAGTTTTCTCCAGTTAATAATGCAGAAAGCTTGTCAATCTGCTTCTAGAACAGTAAAAACACCTTAAAAACTCGTGTGAATATAATAAATAAAGCCTTTTTGAAATAGTGGAGGTGAAACGCAGAAAACTTTGAGAATACGAGCCAAGGTAAAGTGACCATCCGTGAGTCTCAGTTAAGCCTATAGTGAGCTTCCAAGCCTCCAGGTAATACGCATAGGCCTACCGACTCCATAGGCTCTTTCTTCAACAGGCGGGCCTTTGAATATTGATGTTTTTTGAGTATTTTTTTTTTTTTTTTGGTAAGCATATGCCATCTCGTGTGACCTTCTTTGGTGTCTATTGCTATTACTACGACTACTACTACTACTACTACTACTACTACTACTACTACTACTACTACTACTGCTGCTGCTGCTGCTACTATACCACTACTATACTACTACTATCACTACTACTATTACTATTACTACTACTACTACTGCTGCCACCACCACTGCACTACCACTGCTGCTGCTGCTGCTGCTGCTGCTACTGCCACCACTGCTGCTGCTACTACTACTACTACTGCTACTAATGCTACTAGTACTATTAATGCTACTAGTACTACAATTACTGCTACTGCTAATAGTACTGCTGCTGCTACTACTACTACTACTACTACTACTACTGCTACTACTACTACTACTACTACTACTACTACTACTACTACTCCAACCACTTTTACTACCATTACTACTACAACTACTACTATTACTACTACTACTATTACCCCCTCCATCACTACTACTACTACTACTACTACTACAACAACTACAGTGGATGAGGAAGCACTGGAGTTATACGCGCTGCTAATGTAGAGTTATTGGCTGACACTCGCGAAGCACTGAGGGACGCGGAGGGAAGGCTGGCTTGCTAACGTCGGGTTACTGTATCATTGTGACGAGAGACACATTGCCAAGGACAGGAAAGGACAACGGACAAGCCTCCTCATCTGGGATTTGGTTAGATCAGTCCTGTCATCCTCCTCCTCCTTCTCTCCTCCTTCTCCTCCTCCTTCTCTTATTCCTAATGCTGTTCTATATGGTGAGTTAGTTATGTTCTGCTTCTCCCCTCTCTTTCTTCTTCGTCCTCCTCCTCTACCTCTTCTTCCTCTTCCTCTTCTTCTTCTTCTTTCTTCCTCTTATTCATTTTGCTAACCTTTCTGTCATTCATGATAAAAAATACAATGGAAATTGTTTAAAATATGAAATGGAAATGAAAAATGAAAATTCGTGAGGGGGAAAAGAATTACTAAGCACGAGGGAGAGAGAGAGGAAAAAAAAATGTCAAAAAATACCTTAGTTACAAAAGATCATAAGTGCACAATGAATAAAGGCAACAAAAGTGACACACAGTTGCATTTGTATATCAGTGTGTGTTGTATAAAACACTGGGTATTTCAAGGTTTCTTTCATCTATTCAACTAGTGGTTTTGTTCATTAGTCAACCAGCCAGTCAGTTAGAGAGATAGCTTGTTGATTAATTACACAAATCACGTGTACAATGCTGTAGTAGTAGTAGCAGTAGCAGTAGTAGTAGTAGTAGTAGTAGTAGTAGTAGTAGTAGTAGTAGTAGTAGCAGCAGCAGTGCATTAGTAGTAGTGATAGGAAATTTCTGCACCTGGGTTAATCCATGAGTTACCTTAGTAGAATAGATAAAACAAGAGGCAAATTTAAAGTATTTTCTCTTCACCTGGACAATTAGCAAGATGCACCGGTAAGCTATCAGTTACCTCCCGTGTTCATGTCTACGCTGTGTTGATAGATTAATAAATAAATGGATAGGGAAAGAAACGCATCAGAGAGAGAGAGAGAGAGAGAGAGAGAGAGAGAGAGAGAGAGAGAGAGAGAGAGAGAGAGAGAGAGAGAGAGAGAAATAAATACCTGATGCTTGGAGTGACTGTGAAAACGAAATATATTAACCTGCAAGAAAAAAAAAGAAGAGGAAGAGGAAGAAGAAGGAAGAGGAAGAGGAAGAGGAAGAGGATGAGGATGAGGAAGAAGGAAGATGAAAAATATGACTCGAAATCACACAAACACAAGAACGAATAAAATAGAAAAAGAAAAAAAGGAAGTAAGAAATAAACGAGAAATTATGAAAATGACACAATGTAGGGACAAAATTCTTTACTAAGAGAGAGAGAGAGAGAGAGAGAGAGAGAGAGAGAGAGAGAGAGAGAGAGAGAGAAAAGGCACCTACCCCACCAATCCTACCCTGAGGCAAATTATGGGGGAGGAAGCTTGGGGGTCTGGGAAAGGGGGGGTGTGTGAGGCGTTAGGGAGAGACGGGAGAGAAAGAGGGGAGAGAAGGAGGGGAAGGTGAAAGGTGACAGGTGTCTTAACTCTTCCTGTGAACACGTGCGGAGCTTTCCAAAGGGCAGGGAAGGTCAGGCGTTCACAGCAGGTGTTATCATTTATATACCTGAGTGATGGAGTGAGGAAAAGTTCAGATTACAAAGTTGATCTCATGTTTTAGTTCTGGTTTGTTCAGTTTCGTTGGTATCTTGGCAGGAATATGTAGATTTTAAGGGGAATGTATTAGTGTGGGATTTGGGATTTTGTGTTTGGAGTTTAGTTAAGGAGGAGGTGGCGTAGTGGATAGGGTGGTGGGGGAGTGTGTTGGGAAAGTTGAGATTACAAAGTTGATCCAATATTTCAATTCTGGTTTATTTTGATTCGTTCGTATCTTGGCAGGAATATATACAAATTTTAAGGTGAATGTATTTGTAAGGAATTTGGGATTTTGTGTTTTGAGTTGCTGTAAGGTGTTTAGCATTTATATGAGTGACGGAGTGTGTGGAAAAATTCAGATTACAAAGTTGATCTGATGTTTAAGTTCTGTTTTATTCTGCTTCGTTTGTACCTTTGATGGAATAAGCAAATCTTAACCTCTTCAATACTGGGACACATTTTTATCATGATTTTTAGGTATGATGAGACCATTTTACTGACATTAGCAAGGGTCTATGGAGGTCAGAAGATTAATAGCCACAGTCTTCACTTTGTTAATCCCTTGACATGAGTTTCTGAAGCTGTAGAAAATCACGAAATAGAATTAATATGGAGACTCGTGTTTTTTAGAGACTTAAAGACAGTTTGGCATGTTTTTGGGACATTTCAGGAAAGTTTGGCTATGATAACACTATTTTATTGACATTAGGAATATTAATAGCCACAGTCTTCACTATTCTAATCCCCCAGACAAGTAACCAGCACGAATATGGAAACGCGTCATGCTACTGAAGGGGTTAAAGTTTATTTGTGAGGGGTTTGTTTTTTTGTGTTTTGAGTTGTTATAAGTTGTAAAGTTGATTTGTTGTTCTTTTTGTTATTGTTGTCCTTGTTATTCATGAGTTTTATGTTGTATATGTTTTCTTATCCGAGTAACAGTGTATTGTATTAAATGTTGAATTGTAAAGCTTATCTGTTATTCACTCCACGTTGTGTTTGTGTCTACAGAGAATGTGTGAGAGTTTTAAGTGATGTACGTATATCTGTAACATTTACCATTCCATTCTCTGACTAAAAGGAATGCCTTATAAAACTCAGGATTATAACTTTTATGTATTGTTTTGTTCAGAGCTATACTCGTACTTACCAGGGATGTGTGAATTTTGTGTTATTTTTCTCATTTCCAGCGTTGTGTTTGAAGTTACATATGTCTGAGTGTATTTGAAATGAAGTATTACAAAATAAATCTGTTTTTTGCTACTGGAAATGTCAAAGTTTTTAGTTCAATGTGTCTGTAGTGCTTGAAGTCTTACTCCCATCACATGTATTAACTGAATTTGTTATCACGGTTAGAGTTTGTGATGCTACGAGTGCTTTGAATAATGAAACTGTGTCATAAGAACGTAAGAAAAAGGATGGTGCAAGAATTTATCAGTCCTACACGTGGCAGTCTTTGTATGACACACACACACACACACACACACACACACACACACACACACACACACACACACACACACACACACACACACACACACACACACACACACACACACACACACACACACACACACACACAGACCTCGTTTCATGCTTTGTAATGTTGTACTCCTGTCAAGTGTTCTTTGCTTTTGAGTGGAGTACAAAGTGAGTGTGCAAAATTGAAGCGTTTGTCGTTTTAGAATATCAAAATTTCAGCTGCCACTTTTCCCTCATGATTGCAATAATTTTATCAGCATTTCTTGATTTATTTTTACAGAATTGAGCAGTTGGTTAGTTCATATCATTGCTGTGTTAACTATTATTCCTCAGCCTTACGTATCAATAACATCAAAGCCTTTCTTTTTTTACAGAATTGAGCAGTTGGTTAGTTCATATCATTGCTGTGTTAACTTTACCACTACTCTGCCTCACGTACCCATAACACCAACATCTTTTTTTTTTACAGAATTGAGCGGTTAGTCAGCTCGTATCATTGCTGAGTTGACTACACCACTACTCTGCCTCAAATAGCAATTATAACATCTTATTTGAATAGCTGGGCAATTATATCACCTCTCACTTCATAATATCACACTTCTCTCCATTCTTTCTCTCTGTCACATATCGCATCTCGCTTCTCTCATCTCTCTCCTGTCAGCTGCACTGCCTCTCTGGGAAATGAAATTGTTGCTCGCTTCACGATATCAACGCTGTGACTTTTGTTCTTCCTGCTTAGATTTAACACTTCTCTCTCAATTATTCTTCGGTATTGAACGTTCAGGAAATTAAACTGTTTGTTGTTTCAAAATCGCGAGTGTAATAAATGTGAGTCTATATTCTTCATCCTTAGATATATGAGTTATTACTGAATCTTTTTCCGCGTTTGAATGTTCAGGAGGTTCAATTGTTTCTGTCTCCAAATGATACTTCTACTTAACAATACTACTTAAAATATTACGATTTCAACCCTTCAGTACTAGAACGTGTTTTCATCTTCATTCTGCTTACTATTTGGTGATTTTATACAGCTTCAGAAACTTATGTGCAGATTAAAACACTGAAGACTTTGGCTATCAACTCCCTCTGCACTATAACACGTTTTCATATTCGTTCTGCTTACTATTCTGACTCTAGATAGCTTCAGAAACTTACGTGGGAGATTAAAATAGTGAAGACTGTAGCTATTAATCTTCTAACCTCTATAGACCCTTCCTAATGTAAATAAAATCGTCTAATTACACCCAAAAACTCAAGGTAAAAATACGTCCCGGTACTGAAGAGGCTAAACTGTCAGTACTATTCATTTGACATTACAATTCCATCAACATTTCGTCGTGATGAAATGATTGACGTATTGAAAAGCACCTAGAATCAAATTACAACCTCTCTCTTCCTTCAATATTGGATCAAAACACTACAATTGTAACTATGATCCTTCTTTACTTCATATTACAATTCTATCAACATATCCTCGTGATTAAATGATTGACATGCTAAAAAAAACTACCTGTATATTGATCCTTTCAGTACCATGACGCGATTTTAAACACCTTCAGAAAATGGTGTAAAGATTAGAATAGTTTAGACTCCAGCCATTAATTAATCTTCTGACGTACATAGACCCTTCCTAATGTCAATAAAATCGTCTAATGACACACAAAACTCATGGCAAAAATGCGTCCCACTACAAAAAATATTAATAGGAAATACATAACAGATAACAAGCATCTTACTTATTATTCACTCCGTCCACTTGAGTTCCCGCTGTCAACGAGTCTTCAACGGGAAAAAAAACGAAAAGTGAAAGAGGAGATGAAATAAAGGGGAAAAAAAAGAGAAGGATAAGGGGAGGAGGAAAAGAAGGTGGAGGCAGGGAATGGATAGGCTTAAGTGAAGGAAAAAAGGAGGCGTGTAAGAAGAGATGGAACAGGCCTACAGTGGATATAAGGTTAATTGTGTGATGTTATGACTACGTTTACGCAGAAGCAGAAGGAGGAGGAGGAGGAGGAGGAGGAGGAGGAGAAGGAGGAGGAGGAGGAGGAGGAAGAGGAGGAGGAGGAAGACTAAGACATATAAGAAGACTAAGTATATAAGACACCTCTCCTTTTTTCCTTTCCCGTCAGGGTGAGAGAAAAAAAAGGAAAAAGAAAAAAAGGAAAAAAAAGGGAAATTATTAACACCTCCAAAAAGATAAATGTTAATAAGAACGAGAGAGTGACGAGGAGAGAAAGTGACACACACACACACACACACACACAAACAGACACGGAGACTCAACACTGCCACGCCCTCGGAGATTGCCCGGGGCGTGTGAGGGCGTGGCTAGAAGTGGCGTGGGGGGTTCGGGAGGCGTGGGAGAGGGGCGTGGCTAAGAGACATGACCGGAGGCACTATTAATATCGTCGAGAGCCTCACATATCACTCGTAATAAAAAGTGGAACATTACTGACTAGGAACAGAGCTGAGCCGACTGCCGCCCCTCCGCCTGCTGGGGAACACAAGGGCGTAACACAGACACACACACACACACACACACACAGAGAGAGAGAGAGAGAGAGAGAGAGAGAGAGAGAGAGAGAGAGAGAGAGAGAGAGAGAGAGAGAGAGAGAGAGGGGGTGATATGTTTTCCTTTATTTTTCTTTTTATCCCTACTCACTCCTCACTTCTCTCTCTCTCTCTCTCTCTCTCTCTCTCTCTCTCTCTCTCTCTCTCTCTCTCTCTCTCTCTACTTATATAACAAAGCAATCAAGTAAAACGGCGCTCAGAAGAAAGAGAGAGAGAGAGAGAGAGAGAGAGAGAGAGAGAGAGAGAGAGAGAGAGAGAGAGAGAGAGAGAGAGAGAGAGAGAGAGAGAGAGAATAGGCAATACAAAATCAAAACACAAACCTTCCAGAAAAGCCAACACACACACACACACACACACACACACACACACACACACACACACACACACACACACACACACACACACACACACAGGTCACAGGTACATATGCCCTTGTGTTTCTCAGGTGCGCTATGCCCGTAAGAGGTAATCCAACATGAGCATAAGCATCAGATTTCCTACACCCCCCCTGGCTACACTCACTCAGAGATTACACCCAGCCACACGCTCTCCCTCTCACTCTCTCTCTCCTCTCTCTCTCTCTCTCTCTCTCTGCACCTGGCCGAGAGGGGACGCGACAGAGGGGAAGCTCAAGAGGAAGGGACGTCAAAAGAATATTGTTTTCTGTTCATTTAATTTCTGAGTTTGGTTTGCTAGTAGTAGTAGTAGTAGTAGTAGTAGTAGTAGTAGTAGTAGTAGTAGTAGTAGTAGTAGTAGTAGTTGTGGCACCAAAACAACTACTACTATTACCATCACCACCAGGTACATAATGACACCATCACACACACACACACACACACACACACACACACACACACACACACACACACACACTGAGGCCACGCACGAACACTCTGCCAATGCTAACAGTTGACGTGAATGTGTTTGACGCTCCAACAATATATATATATATAATTAAATGACCGAGCTATGAGTCCGCGGGCAATGGGAGGAGGTGGAGGAGGAGGAGGAGGATGTGCAGGAGGAGGAGGAGGAGGAGGATGTGGAGGAGAGCGGGGCAGCAAGGGGTGGCTCATCTGAAGGGAGGGTCTAGAGGGGTTGTCTAGGGGGAGGATGAAAGGAGGGGGTGAGAGTTGAGCTTGGGAAATGAAACACCTGAAATATTACTAGTACTCCAATAAATTATTACCTGAGGGAAGATGACAGGTATTAACATCTACTCTCTCTCTCTCTCTCTCTCTCTCTCTCTCTCTCTCTCTCTCTCTCTCTCTCTCTCTCTCTGTATGGCCGGTATCGAAACACCTTATAGGGAATCAAGATAAATAGAGGAGGAGGAGGAGGAGGAGGAGGAGGAGGAGGAGGAGGAGGAGGAGGAGGAGGAGGAGGAGGAGGAAGAGGAGAAGGAGGAGGAAGAGAAGGAAGGGAAGAGCCTGCAGGTAGGATAGACTTTTATGCACGCTGATAAATAGAAAAAAAAAGATAAATAAAAAATGGAAAACCAAGTCTCGGAAATTAATAGGAACTTCCGAAGCAAAAAAAAAAAAAAAAAAAAAAAAAAAAAACGAAAACAAAAAAAAAAAACAAGAAAAATAAAGAGAGGAAAATAAAGAGAGGGAAAGAAGAGAGAGAGAGAGAGAGAGAGAGAGAGAGAGAGAGAGAGAGAGAGAGAGAGAGAGAAAAAAAGAAGGGTGAAACAGAGGGCGGGAAACAAGTGAAGCGCAGGTGTGTCCCGCCCTAACACGCCCTCACCTGCGTGGCGGGAAGGTGAGTCTCCCGCGGGCGTTAGGGAGGTCAACGTGGGGGTCATGGATAGTCAAGGGAGGGTGAGGGAGGGTGAGGGGGGAGGGGGGAAGAGATAAGGGGGGTGAGTTTTCCTTCAGGGCATCAGGGCAGGGAGAGGTGACGCAAGGCTTACCTGTCCTCTCTCTCTCTCTCTCTCTCTCTCTCTCTCTCTCTCTCTCTCTCTCTCTCTCTCTCTCTCTCTCTCTTCCTTTCCTTTCCTGTTTGTTTGTTCCTGTGTGTGTGTGTGTGTGTGTGTGTGTGTGTGTGTGTGTGTGTGTGTGTGTGTGTGTGTGTGTGTGTGTGTGTGTGTGTGTGTGTGTGTGTGTGTATCTGTTCATCTGTTTGTTTGCTTATCTTACTGTTTATCTATTTCTAAAAGTATTTCTGTGTTTTATCTGTCTGTCTGTCTGTTTGTTTATTCATTCATCTAAGTCTCTATTCATGTCTGTTTATCAGCATATTATTCTCTCTCTCTCTCTCTCTCTCTCTCTCTCTCTCTCTCTCTCTCTCTCTCTCTCTCTCTCTCTCTCATATTTTCACAATGCTAAAGTAAAAACTCATTTTCTTTTCTTTTCATTTTTCTTCAGCAAACTTTCAATACCATGAACTAAGATAGAAAAAAAAACATTTAAAAATATACCTGGTTTGCCTTTATTTTATTCCTTTTTTGCTTTATAAATCGAAGGCCCTATTAGTTAATTGGGATAGGGACACACACACACACACACACACACACACACACACACACACACACACACACACAGAGAGAGAGAGAGAGAGAGAGAGAATAAGGGGAAGGGAGGAAGGCAGTGATGGAGTTAAGAGAAGGGGCAGGAAAAATAAATAAAAAGGGAGGAGGATTAAATCAACAATGGACCAATGTAAATATATGCGAAAAGGGAAAGGGTAAAAAAAAAAAAAAAAGGATGGGGAGGGAAACAAGCAAGCAAACAACAAGTAAACAACAACAACAACAATAATAACAACGTGGAACATTCATCACTCCTACGTGGGAATTTTTGTTTTTCCTCGATTCCAAAATAAAAAAAGAAGGGAAAAAGAAGGGAAATGAAAGGGAAAAGAGGGGAAAAGAGGGGGAAAGAGGGGAAAAGAGGAGGAAAAAGAGAGGACAAGGGAGGGAAAAGAGGAAAAAAGAGAGCAAAAGGGAAAAGAGGGAAAAAGAAGGATAAAGAGGGAAAAGAGGAGAAAATATAGAGAAAAGAGGGGAAAAGATGGAGAAAAGCGAGAAAAGACGAAAAAAGAGGAAAAGAGAGGAGAAAGAAGAAAAAAGAAGGAAAAAGTAAAAAAAAAAGAGAAAAAGAGAGAAAAGAGGGAAAAACAAAAAAAGACAAATATATAATTAAAATATATGGGAACTAATTAATATAAACTAATTTTGAAAGGAAGCATTTAAAATAGAGGGAAATTAACAATGTAAACTTAATTGAGGGTGAAAAAGGGGAAAAATTGAAATATGTAA
>NC_059299.1:707500-715000 GCF_017591435.1 Portunus trituberculatus
CTCATTACAGCACAACACAGCCTTCACACTCAACACTCACACACTCACAGAGAACATGGAACACTAACACAACACACCACAACACATGAAAACACACTAAAACAAACCAAACACACTAAAACAAACCAAAACACACCAAAACACACCAAAACACACTACAACACACCAAAACACACTAAAACCCACCACAACACACCAAAACGCACTACAACACACGCAAACACATCACAACACTGCAAAACACACACAAAACACACTAAAACACATATAAAACACACCATAACACACTACAACACACCAAAACACACGACAACACACCCCAACACACCACAACACACCAAAACACACAACAACACACCAAAACAGCAAAACACACCGGAAAACACCAAGAAACAGCACAAAACACACAGAGTATTCAGGATTTTAGATGTATTTTAAGATTGGAGAGTGATAAAGCACCTCCACGCAACATACGGAAGCAACACACCAACACAGAACACTCCAGATGTATTTCTAGTTTAATTTAACATAAAACTTACGTGTTGTAAAATTTTCCTCATGAGATTATACACCTGATCGCAAAATCTTGTATGTTTGTTCTTAAATCCTTCAATACTGGGACACATTTCTAGTATGAGTTTTGGGTACGATTAAACCATTTTATTGACATTAGGAAGGGTCTAAGTCAGAAGATTAACCCTTTCAATACCGGGGCACATTTTTACCATGAGTTTGGGTACGATTAGATCATTTTATTGACATTAGGAAGGGTCTATGGAGGTGAGAAGACTAATGGCCACAGTTTTCACTATTTTAATCCCCTCATGAGTTTCTGAAGCTGTATAAAATCACCAAATAGTAAACAGAATGAATATGAAAATGCGTCCTGCTACTGAAGGGGTTAAATGAATATTGAATCACGTTTCTGTCCCTCATATGTCTGAATTCGAGGAAATACACAAGGAAATGTGTAAATGAACAGTGGAAATACGGTTTTATAACAACAAATTGAGTATAAGTTGATTAAAACGTTGAATGAATATAAATGTAACGAGAAAAACATAGATTAGAGAAATAAATAACTCAAATTGAGGAAATACGAGTATATAAGAAATTTATAAATGAACAATAAAAGTACTGTTTTAAAAGCCTGGAATTTAATAAAAGGTGAGGAAAAATTGCTGAATAAAAATACAAGCAAAAACAAACATTAGGTAAACAAAACAACCAGGTATTTCATATTTGAACGAGAAATAGTGAAAACTTTCCGCTCAACTAACAGAAAACGTAATAATATTCAGTCTAAATGATACAAGAGAAAAATATACATATTCCAAAATTACAGAAAACGTGAATTTACAGAAAACGTTCACATTTTGAGGCAAACTGAATCAAAGAGAAACACGTAATATTCTCTCCCATCCCCATCTCTTTACTCTCACCTCGCAATCCCTCCCTCTCTATCCCTCCCCTTCCCTTCCCTTCCTTCCCCCACACTCCCACGACCTCTCCCTCCCTCCCCAACCATCCCCAATGAAAAAAAGAAAGAAAAAAGAGTAGTAACCTGAAACAGACACGTGTGTTTAGCGAGAGAGCGAAAAAAAAGCAGGAAAAATGAAAATGAGCCAAGTACGTACAGGAAAAATGTAGCTTCAAAAATTATGATTAAAAAATATACGTTGAAAAAATAAATTAGCTGGAAAAACAGTAAATCGTGAGTGACCAACTGGACACACACACACACACACACACACACACACACACACACACACACACACACAGGTACTCACCACCCTCGTGAAGGACGACCACCACCTGCACGACTTGGTACTGACCTGCAATGGAGGGAGAGAGGAGGTCGTATTAGTGGTAGTGGTGGTGGTGGTGGTGGTGAAGTCAAGTGGAGTAAATAGATAAATACGTAAATAAATGCGTAAATAAATTGATTAATATGTGAACTTGTAAACATATGAAGAGATGATTTGTTGTTTAAGATGTTTTTACTACTATTACTACTACTACTACTACTACTACTACTACTACTACTACTACTACTACTACTACTACTACTACTACTACTACTACTACAATTACCACTACTACTACTACTACTACTACTACTACTAACACTACTATTACTATTACTACTACTGCTACTACTACTACTACTACTACTACTACTACTACTACTACTACCAATAATAATAATAATAATAATGATAATAATAATAATAATAATAATAACGGCAACAACACACACACACACACACACACACACACACACACACACACACACACACACACACACACACACAAAGCCTCCAACACAAACACACAGTCGGCATTTCAGTCCATCAAAGAAAAATACATCAAAGACTTCATTAATTACCAATCAATTATTTCCACTCGTTATTATAAATTAAATTAGCGACTGTAATTTTAGCATCATCCCCCATCAACACCCCCTTCCCTCTCCTCTCTCTCTCTCTCTCTCTCTCTCTCTCTCTCTCTCTCTACTAGCATTTTCACTCCTTTCAAAAGCCTCTAGTTAAAGTGTCCTGAGTTTTCAAAAGTTTTCAAAAGTGTTTTTATGGTTCTAGTGAGAGATTAACAAGAATTCTACATTAACAGGAGAAACAGTCTTGAGGAAGTTGCAAATCATCTCCATGGCCTTTGAAAATAGTATTGGTAATGTTACAAGGGTCTTTATAACACAGGATTCATTTTATTACGGTTTTAGTAAGACAGTAACAAAATTTCACCTCATTATCACAACAAACAACAAGCAAGTAATCTCTTCTGTGGCCTTACAAAATAGCCATCAAAAGGAGAAACAGTCTTGTGAAAACTGGTAATCATCTCCATGGCGTTTGACAATAGTGTTGATAATGTTATAAGGCTCTTTATAGCTCAGAATTAATTTCATTATGGTTTTAGTAAGACAATAATACGATTTTCACTTCATGAACAGAACAGTGTAGTGAAGCAAGTAATCTCTTCTGTTGCTTAGAAAATAGGCGTCAAAAGGAGAAACAGTCTTGTGAGAGCTGTTAATAATCTCCAAAGCCTTTGGTAATGTTACAAGGGTCTTTATTATTCAAAGTTCATTTTTTTACGGTTTAAGTGAGATAGTAGTGAGAAATTAGCCATTAAAAATGGTGTTGATAATGTTACAAGGCTTTTTTAACACAAGATTCACTCTAGTACGGTTTTAGTAAGACAGTAACAAGATTTTCACCTCATTAATTGAACAAACATTGTAGAGAACAAAGTTAACCTCTTCTGTGTCCTTAGAAAATAGCCATCAAGAGGAGAAACAGTTCTGAGAAAGTGGCAGGATTTTTTTTCTCGTTTTCAGTAGGACAGTAACGAGATTTCCACCTCATTAACACAACAAACAGTGTAGAGAACCAATCTGACCTCTTCTGTGACCTTAGAAAATAGCCTTAGTAAAAATACACTAATTTCTTAAAGAGTTTTTTATGGTTTTAATGACAGACTAATAAGATTTTTTACATAATTAACAGAAGAAACAGTCTTGAGAGCCCGGCTAATCTCCTCTGTGGGCTTTGCAAAATAGCCGTAGTGAAATGAGGTTTTAAAGAGTGTTTTTCATAGTTTGAATGAGAGATTATCAACATTTTTACGTCATTAAGAGGAGAAACAGTCTTAAGAACCCTCCTAATCATCTCTGTTGCCTTGGAAAACTGCCTCGAAAAGAGAGAGAGAGAGAGAGAGAGAGAGAGAGAGAGAGAGAGAGAGAGAGAGAGAGAGAGAGAGATTACAAAATACATACATATCCAAATCAACATATTCATACGTATACAAAATGGTGCAGTTCACCTGAAAATGTTCCTATGCAATTGTCACATGCTTTCACACTCTCTCAGAATACATCGCCTCGTCAGCATCACCTGTTATTGATCGCCAGGTGAGCCACGTGACGTCACAAAGGCACCAGAGAAAACGGATGTCATTCAAAGGTACACTGCGATATTTTCTCTTTGTAGTGTTTAAATGACTTTGTGTGTGTGTGTGTGTGTGTGTGTGTGTGTGTGTGTGTGTGTGTGTGTGTGTGTGTGTGTGTGTGTGTGTTTGGGTCTATTCATGTCCTTGTTTGTTATTCCTTGTTTTCATTTTTCTTCATTTTTCCTGTTCTTTATCCCTTTCTTCTCTGTTCTCTTGTTCTTGTTCATGTTGTTCTTGTTATCATTGTTCTTCCTATTCTCTCCCCATCACCATCTCAGTTTTTTTTCTCTCTATTTATTCCTTTTTCTTCATTTTCTTTCTATTCTCTTATTCACGTTGTTCTTATTATCATTGTTCTTCCTTCTCTCTCCATCACCATCCTCAATTTTGTTCTTTTCTTTCCTTCCTTTCTCTTTCTCCTCTTTTTCTTCTCTTCTCTTTTCTTCAATTCAATATGCCTTTCTTCCCTATTCTCCCTATCCATATTGTTATTGTTTTTTCTTCCTATTCTCTCTATCAGTCAGTTTTATTCATTTCTTTCCTTCCTTCCTCTTCCTTCTTTTTCTTCTCTTCTCTTATCTTCAATTCAATTCTCCCTATAAATGTTATTCTTATTATTGTTCTTCTTATTCTCTCCATCAGTCAGTTTTTATCAATATGAAGGACCACTGCCTCCATATTTCAGAGGCTATTTATATATACTCATTTATTCATTCATTAACAGGCGAAGGTGTTGAATTCTATGCTTGGTGGCTCTTCCTTTCATTAAATCCAGGTGAGTAATTAGATCCCAAGCCACGCAGGTATTAAAGGCCAGAGTTCGTTGATTTTAGTTAGATGGAGAATGACGTGAAAAAATTGACGGGTTTTACGTTAAGAATTAGTGTTGTTTATCAGTATTTTCGTATTTTTTCGTTCATTGAGTTTAGTGTAATGACGTAAGGCAGATATTAAAGTTTTATTGTTTTAAGGTATATGGAGAAAATAAAGTGAAAAAATTGAAGGGTTTATGTTAAAAATTAGTGTTGTTTGTCAATATTTTCGCATATTTTCGTTCATTAAATTTAGTGTAATGACAAAACGCAGGTATTAAAAGCCAGATTCCATTTTTTAAGTTAGATGGAGAAAATTAAGTGATTCTCTCTCTCTCTCTCTCTCTCTCTCTCTCTCTCTCTCTCTCTCTCTCTCTCTCTCTCTCTCTCAGTGTTCTTCCCATTAATTTATAAGAACTACCTACTTCCCTCTCCTCTCTTTCTCTCTTACTCTCTCAAATTTCACTTTCACTCCGACACCTCTAAGTACTTTCACGGTGTTCTATCTTTAATTCTCTCTCTCCTAGTGTTTTTCTCATTAATATCCTTCACCTACCTACTCCCCTCTCACTCTCATTTTTTCTCTTACTCTCTCAAATTTGACTTTCTCCCTCCGACACCTCTAAGTATTCCCACGGTGTTCTATCTTTAATTCTCTCTCTCCTAGTGTTTTTCTCATTAATATCCTTCACCTACCTACTCCCCTCTCACTCTCTCACTCTCTTATCGTTTCGTTATCAATATTGTCTATTTATTTCGTTTATTATATTAGTGTAATTAAATAAATACACACACTGACACTTAATTACAGAACAGAAGAGGAGGAGGAGGAGGAGAAGGAGGAGGAGAAGGAGAAGGAGAAGGAAAAGGAGGAGGAGGAGAAAGAAGAGGAAGAGAGAAGGTGAAAAAAAGGAGGAAAGAAAGAAAAGAGGAAAGGAAGAACAAAAGAAACAAGGAATAAATGGATAACAAATAAGAAAATAAATAACAACGAAATTCTCAACTTGAAAGATAATAAAAAATAAATAAACAAAGAAAAGCTAAATTAATGAACACCTCAAATAGAAACACCTTAAAAAATTGATCAGAACAGAAGAGGAAGAGGAAAAGGAGGAGGAGAAGGAAGACGAGGAGGAGGAAAAGGAGGAAAAAGTGAAAAAAAAAGAAGAAACAGAAGAAAAGACGAGCAAAAGCAACAAAGAACAGACAACAAATATAAAGAAATCAATAACAATAACAAAATTCTTAAAACCACAACTTAAAACACATAAAAATAAATAGATAAAAGAATAAACAAAATAAATTCATAGATGAAGTAAAAAACACTAAAAACTCGACTCCTCATCATTGTCCTGCCACGATCTCGTTCCAAACACACACACAATTACAGACCCATTTGTGTTTTTCCCTTAATCCTATTTCATGAGAACAAAAGGGAATCAGAGAGCGCGGAATGGGATTGGATTCCACACAAGAGGACACGAAGAGGATCTAAGACTATTATCAGGAACTCTGTATTATACTGAACACCCCTTTATTCTGTAGTGCTCTCTCTCTCTCTCTCTCTCTCTCTCTCTCTCTCTCTCTCTCTCTCTCTCTCTCTCTCTCTCTGAACCTTTGTCTGTTTTCTTTCTCTCTTTTCTCTCTTTCTTCAATCTTTTTTATTTCGTTATTTGTTTCTATGTTGTTTCTTCATCTCCTCCTCCTCCTCCTCCTCCTCCTCCTCCTCCTCCTCCTCCTCCTCCTTCTCCTCCTCCTCCTCCTCCTCCTCCTCCTTGTCCTCCATTTGTCTTTATGATATTCTTTCTTCCTTCCTGTCTCTCTTATTCTTTCTTTCTTTTTCTCTCTTTTTTTTTATCCCTGTCTTTCTTTTCTCCTCAAATGGCTGTCATAACTTAACTCTTTATATCTTTATTTCTTCCTATTTTTTTTCCCTCATACACAATAATGCCAGAGGGGAAAAAAGAGAGGGGAAAAACAAGGGGACATATATTACATGAAAAAAATATATATAGAAATTCTCTCTCTCTCTCTCTCTCTCTCTCTCTCTCTCTCTCTCTCTCTCTCTCTGGGTATGCCTTCACTTTTTGTCTATCTTAGTTCATCTCGCATAGGGATTGAGCAATATTCTCTCTCTCTCTCTCTCTCTCTCTCTCTCTCTCTCTCTCTCTAAGTTTTGAGAGAGAGAGAGAGAGAGAGAGAGAGAGGTCAGATGAAAGATTAAAGACAACCCTATCACTCGAAGCCTCAGTCAAATGAATCGACTAATTGGTTCAAACACAGATTAAACGTTCATTACAGCCAACGGGAGAGAGAGAGAGAGAGAGAGAGAGAGAGAGAGAGAGAGAGAGAGAGAGAGAGAGAGAGGGGGGAGGCTGTCTCGTTTAGCTTCCTCTTGCTGCTTCGAAGTGAGCGAGTTTGGAAGCATTCGTGAATATTGAAGCTTTTGTAATGGTAATGATTGAGGCAGTGGTGGTGGTGGTGGTGGTGGTGGTGGTCGTGAGCGAGAACAAGGGAAACAGGGAAGGGGGAACTATTGTCTTATTGAAGGAGGGAGAAGGGAAGGAAGGATTGATGGGGGGAGAGGGGAGAATTGACCCCCCTTTTTAAATTAGGCATAAGTAAAGGGGGAAGAGGGGAAAGGGAATTTTGGGGGGTTTAGAGGGGAAAGGTAAGGGGAAACGTAAGGGAAACAGGTGAAAAAGAGGAAAGGAAAGAG
>NC_059299.1:717500-725000 GCF_017591435.1 Portunus trituberculatus
TGACAAACAGTTACAGACAGACAGACAGACTAACAAAGACACGCACAGATAGAATAATTGATTGACACACACACACACACACACACACACACACACACACACACACACACACACACACACACACACACACACACACAGTATACAATAATAAATCTGTTTCGTCCATAAACTGGGAGATTTTTCACAACAAAGGGCTTAGAGTAACTTCACAACACGTCACTAAGGATTTGCAGGCACTCTATAAACCTCGTATTGAGTGTATGATTTATCTGTACATCCACAAAACATGCATGAGTGAAAAATGTCAGTTTTGTATCAATTCTGCGCTTCTTTTTACTCTATTTCCTTGTTTTCCTTATTGCTGTTGTTGTTTTGGGTGTGTTCTCTGTGTGTTTTTTTTTCTTCTTTCTATTTGTGTTTCTCCTCCTCCTCCTCCTCCTTTTCGTTTTCTACTTCTTTGTCTTTCCTTATCTTCTTATCTTCCGTCTTTCTTGTCCTCCTCCTCCTCCTCCTCCTCCTCCTCCTCCTCCTCCTCCTCCTTCTCCTTTCCTGTCATTCTCCATTCTGTTCCTTACTCTTCAATCTTTTCAATTCAACTCTCACTCTGTGTACTATATTTATCCTACACTCTCCTCCTCCTCCTCCTTTCTCCTCCTTTTATTTTCTCTTGAATCTTTTCAACGTGACTCTTTCCTCTTCCTTTTCTCCTCTTTCTATTTCTGTTTATCGTCCTCAACCTTCGTGTATTTCTTCTTCTTCCTTCTGCTCCGCCTCCTCCTCCTCCTCCTCCTCCTCCTCCTCCTCCTCCTCCTCCTCCTCCTCGTAGGACATCGGATGCTGGTATTGACAGGAGACGCTGAGGGACATCACATATTCACCTGCTTGTGTCGTCATCTCCTCCTCCTCCTCCTCCTCCTCTTCTTCTTCCTCCTCCTCCTCCTCCTCTTTCTCCTCCTCCTCTTCCAGTTACCTCCTCTTAACCTCCTTTTTCTCTCACTTTCTGTCTTGCACCTCGCGCCATAAACCTCTTTGCGATTTTTACACATTTACTCTCTCTCTCTCTCTCTCTCTCTCTCTCTCTCTCTCTCTCTCTCTCTCTCTCTCTCTGGAAAGTAGCTTCTTATTCACTAACGCTTGAAATCTCGAACACACACACACACACACACACACACACACACACACACACACACACACACACACACAAACACACACACACACACACAAACACACACATGCACACACACACTTAACCTTACTGATCAGAAGAGAATACTACAGTCAACACACGCACACACACACACACACACACACACACACACACACCCGGTAGCTCAGTGGTTAGAGCGCTGGCTTCACAAGCCAGAGGACCGGGGTTCGATTCCCCGGCCGGGTGAAGATATTTGGGTGTGTCTCCTTTGACGTGTAGCCCCTGTTCACCTAGCAGTGAGTAGGTACGGGATGTAAATCGAGGAGTTGTGACCTTGTTGTCCCGGTGTGTGGTGTGTGCCTGGTCTCAGGCCTATCCAAAGATCGGAAATAATGAACTCTGAGCTCGTTCCGTAGGGTAACGTCTGGTTGTCTCGTAAGAGACTGCAGCAGATCAAACAGTGAAATACACACACACACACGGATTCTCTCTTTTTAAATCAGTGACACGTGCTGGCGGTTTGTCGGGTCACGTGCGTGGGTTTAAATGTCCAGCTGTCACTCCCACAGTAATTAGCTGTCACTTAGGTAGAATTAATTAAGAGACGGTTCGTTGGCGGCGTAATGAGGAAGGATTAGGCTATGCTGTGGTTTGCTGTGTGTGTGTGTGTGTGTGTGTGTGTGTGTGTGTGTGTGTTCTCTTTTCCAGGTACACAATGACACAAAGTAACAGGGACACACACACACACACACACACACACACACACACACACACACACACACAACCTTACTGATCAGAAGAGGATATTATAGTCAACACACGCACACACACACACACACACACACACACACACACACACACACACACACACAGAGAGAGAGAGAGAGAGAGAGAGAGAGAGAGAGAGAGAGAGAGAGAGAGAGAGAGAGAGAGAGAGAGAGAGAGACAGACAGACAGACAGACAGACAGACAGACAGACAGACAGACAGACAGACAGACAGACAAAAAAACAAACAGATAAACAAATAAACCTCACAGGAGATGAAAGCCTGAGAGGTACAACTAACCAACTTTTCCTCCTCCTCCTCCTCCTCCTCCTCCTCCTCCTCCTCCCCAAACACTCCACACACCAACCCGCAGGAAGGGAAAAAAGTACACAAAGTTAGGAGGAGGAAAAAATATATAGATAGTGAGAGATGAATCGTTCTCTGCTAAAACCAACAGAGAGAGAGAGAGAGAGAGAGAGAGAGAGAGAGAGAGAGAGAGAGAGAGAGAGAGAGAGAGAGAGAGAGAGAGAGAGAGAGAGTAGATAGAAGTTGACATTTACGATACCCGGAGTGAATATTGATAGATAGATAAATAGATAAATAGATAGAGAGAGAGAGAGAGAGAGAGAGAGAGAGAGAGAGAGAGAGAGAGAGAGAGAGAGAGATAAATGGTAAAGTTGACTGATTGATATAAAAGATAAAGGAAAGGATAAATAGATGAGAGAGAGAGAGAGAGAGAGAGAGAGAGAGAGAACCATCACCTTTTACAGCAAGCCATTCAACGTAATCCCTCGCCAGGTGTAACCAATTAGCACGGCAGGTGAGTGGGTGAACAGGTAAGCGAATGAATGGGTGACTGAGATTCTTCCTTCCTTCCTTCCTTCCTTCCTTCCTTCCTTCCTTCCTTCCTTCCTTCCTTCCTTCCTTCCTTCCTTTCAATCCAACTACTCTTCTCATCAGACCAATTCATACCTCAAAAAATCCAATAAAAATAAGAAAAACTGATGAAAAAAAAAGTTTAATATCTTGCCAAAAACAAAGGTTCAGGTGAGATATTGAATGAAATTGAGTGAAAACGAACGAAACTAAATGGAGGTTGGTGTATTGCATTGGGTTATTGCTGTTGGTTGCGTGTCTCTGTGTGTGTGTGTTCGTATTTGTTTTGTTTCGTTTCATTTTGTTTCGCTTGGGTTTCAGTTCAGTTTATGTTCAAATGCTAGCGAGATTGCACAAAGTCATATGAGGAAGTAGAAGGTCATTTTGCTATTATCAGTCAAGCATTAATGAGCCCTTTGGTGTTGTTGTCATTATTTTCATCATCATCATCATCATCATCATCATCATCATCGTCATCATCATCATCATCATCATCATCATCATCATCATCAGAGTTAAAATTCATAATTTATCTTGACTTCACAAATAATTTTTCTCTTTCATCTTTCATCTCTTATTTCCTGTGTAATTCCTAATCTCTCTCTCTCTCTCTCTCTCTCTCTCTCTCTCTCTCTCTCTCTCTCTCTCTCTCTCTCTCTCTCTCTCTCTCTCTCTCGACTTTTATATTCATTTCTAATTTCTTGCTTCCAAAAATTTTCTCTTGATATTTTTTGCATTTCATTTTCATTATTTTTTTCTTTCCATAACCTCTCTCTCTCTCTCTCTCTCTCTCTCTGGACTTTCTTATCTCTCATCTCAGAGTCCTCCTCCTGATCTTTTCTTCATATTTTTTTCTCTCTCACGACTTTTTAATCCTCATTTCTAATTTATTTCCTCCAACAATATTTTCCTCCACACTTTCTTTCAATCTCTCACTTGGTATTTTCCTTCTTCCCCTCAACATTTTCCCATTCTTTTTTATTTTCCTTTGACTTTGATCTCATTCTAATTTTCCTTCCTTCTTATCGTTGGCTTCAATTTCTTTCCTTTCCTTTTTCACTAAGCAGATTTTTGTCTCTCGTGTCATGTTGCTGTGTGCTTCTGGTGATAATACTTCGCCAGAGGATGCTGCTCATTCTTATCTCTCTCTCTCTCTCTCTCTCTCTCTCTCTCTCTCTCTCTCTCTCTCTCTCTCTCTCTCTCTCTCTCTCTTATCTTTGCACGAGTCACTGGGATGAAACGAGACTTTAGCTGCAGTAGTGTATCCTGGTTCTCATTTTCTATTGCTGGAGTGAGTCTGGTTAAAATCACTGCATGTCTCATATTTATTGATTTCTTAGTAAGCTGTCTGTTTACTAGGCACGTTGCTCCTGTCTTGAACCGTCCCTCAGAGATAAGATGTTGCTATGGAAACGGCCAAGTGTTTTTCTTTGTCTTTTTGTGATGGTTTCAATTTTTCTTCAGTGTTGAAATGAGTTGCTTTGATGTTGAAGTAAATGTTCAAGTTCTAGGATATGTTTACGATGTTTGGTGTTGGTATGAATGTTGTTCCAGATTGCTACTAATGTTTACGATGTTTAAGACGTTACATATTGCTGTAAAAATGTTATAGGGTATGTGAAGGCATTCTAGGCTATGTTTATGATGTAGGGTGTTCTTAAAATGTTTGTTTATCATGTTTAAGACGCTGTATGATGCTGTAAAAATGTTCTAAGGTATGCGAAAATGTTCTACGGTATGTTTACAATGTTCAGTGGTTTTCAAATGTTGTTCTGGTATCTAAAACTGTCCTTCAGCATTGCCATACATGTCTACGATGCTCAAAACGTTTCATAATGCCGTAAAAATATTCCTGTGATATCCAAAGTACATTCAAATAAAAAAAAACAGGAAATAAAAAATATAACAATTGTCCACACTTACTCAATATTTTTCTTTTCATTTATACCATGTGGGCTTTTCACGGGAATGTATGGGCTAAAGGGGATACTTTTTTGGGGTACCTCCTGTTTACAAGCCCACCCGCTAGGAAATCGTTGCCCCGAGTGAGGAAGCCCAACCTACACTCGGACCGTGGACAAGATTCGAACCCGTGCTCTTGGAGACCCCTCGGACCCCAAAGCACGCATGGTTCCACTGCACCACGGCGGTCCTTCTCTTTCCCCTCTAGTTTTCTCCGCTTCTCGTCAGCCTGTGTGTTTGTAGGGCTGGTATAGGAGGAGGAGGAGGAGGAGGAGGAGGAGGAGGAGGAGGAGGAGGAGGTTCTACTGTACCCACAACAAAACTAAAGACAAAAAAACAAATCAATCTGTCTCTAGAATCGTAAAAACACTTAAAAAAACTAGTGTAAATTCAGATAAACTCTCTTGAAGTAGGTGAAGCATAAAAGTGTTTGAGAATACGACCATTTCTTTAATTTATATTTTATGTCAGAGTGAAAACTAACAAGGGCAAGAAAATGAATATTAGAAAAAAAAAAAAAAGGCTCACTTGAATTGTAGCCTCCATAAAATAAAAAGAATTCGTCAAATGAATAAACAAATCAATCAAATCAGCAAAAAAAATACATGAATAAAAATTAATAAAATAAAACGAAGAGAAGAAACTTAATCTCTTATCCAATTCACAAGGAGCCACGAATGTTCTGAGGCAGCGGCTGGTGTTTCCCTTGTTAGGATCACGAGGGACTGTTATCATTGTTATCGCTGTTATCATTATGCTGGCGGTCATTAGGGCTCTCTGTACCTTTTGTCTTCAATGAATGGGGGTCTTTGTTACACGCCAGAGTACGATTCTGTAGCTCTGTTCCTCAGCGGTTTGTTGTATTCTAATTGTAGTGGTGGTGGTGGTGGTGTTGGTGGTAGTAGTAGTAGTAGTAGTAGTAGTAGTAGTAGTAGTAGTAGTAGTAGTAGTAGTAGTAGCGGTAGTAGTAGTGCTGTAAAAGGGAGATGAGAACAAATGATAGGAAGGAGGAGGAGGAGGAGGAGGAGGAGGAGGAGGAGGAGGAGGAGGAGGAGGAGGAGGAGGAGGAGGAGGAGGAGGAGGAGGAGGAGGAGAGGAGGAGGAGGAGGAGGAGGAGGAGGAGGAATAAGACAAGAAAGATGGAAGATAAGAAGATAAGGATGAACACAGAAGTAGGAGATGAAAAGGAGGAGGAGGAGGAGGAGGAGGAAGGAAGAAGAGAAGCAGAAAGAAGAGGAAAAAAGAAAAAAAAAGAAAACACAAACAACAACAACAACAACAACAACAACAACAACAACAAGGAAACTAAGCTCAGGTCCTTCGTTTTTCCTCCCGCCTTCTTATTTCCGGGTCAAGCGGGGAGGGAAAAGAGGGGAAAGAGAGAGAGAGAGAGAGAGAGAGAGAGAGAGAGAGAGAGAGAGAGAGAGAGAGAGAGAGAGAGAGGAGGGGGAAAGCGATGAGAAAGAAAGAGAGAGGTGAGGAAAAGAGAGAAAGAGAGAAAGAGGAAGGGGAAAAATAAGAGGGGAAAGAGAGAAGGAGGTAACAACGGAGGGTGAGACAAAGAATTCGGAGGAGAGAGAGAGAGAGAGAGAGAGAGAGAGAGAGAGAGAGAGAGAGAGAGAGAGAGAGAGAGAGAGAGAGAGAGAGAGAGAGAGAGAGAGAGAGAGAGAGAGAGAACAACAAAATAGACAAAAGAAATAAGAGAGAGACAGAGAGAAAAAGAAAGAGCAAAAGAAGAGAAAATAGAAAAAACAGAGAGAGAGAGAGAGAGAGAGAGAGAGAGAGAGAGAGAGAGAGAGAGAGAGAGAGAGAGAGAGAGAGAGAGAGAGAGAGAGGAAAGACCAGGAGGTACCCAGATTAACACAGGATTAGAGTTAGGTAGGGAGAGAGAGAGAGAGAGAGAGAGAGAGAGAGAGAGAGAGAGAGAGAAAGGGGGGAACCATTTATCGCATTCCCCTCCCCTCTAACACCACCCCCTCCACTCCCCCTCTCCCTCTCCCCTCACCTCCCCTCTCACATCCCCCCCCCACACACACACAAGAATTAACTTCCTCAACCCACGACAAAGTTTTTTTTTTTATCTTTTATCTTATCTTTATTTTTTTCAAAGTTCCAAGTATTATTTATTTATTTTGTTTTATTTCAAGATAAGAAAAAAAAATATGATGTTATTTTTTAATGAATAGTGATAAAAAAAAAAGGTCTGTGTGTGTGTGTGTGTGTGTGTGTGTGTGTGTGTGTGTGTGTGTGTGTGTGTGTGTGTGTGTGTGTGTGTGTGTGTGTGTGTGTGTGTTTAGGGAAAGGCAGGTAAAATAAAAAAGATTAAGCATATATTTTTCCTCTCGTATATTCCCACCTTGTTTATACTCCAGTAAATTTAATCCCCTCTGATGCTCTCTCTCTCTCTCTCTCTCTCTCTCTCTCTCTCTCTCTCTCTGCTGTTTTTCATTCCTTCCTACCTTCATTCATTCTTCCTTCACTCTCCCCTCTACAGACGCCTCTCTCTCCTCTCACTCTGTCTTCCCCTCTCTCTTTCCCCTCGTCATCACCTGCCTGTCTTTTTCTTTTGAGTTTTCCCCTCCCATCAGTCATTCCTCCTCCTCCTCCTCCTCCTCCTCCTCCTCCTCCTCCTCTTTCTCCTCTTCGTCATTTGCCTCCTCAGTCTCGTACACACTTTTCCCTCACTTGATCTCTTTTTTTCCTCTCTTTTTCCTCATCTCTATTCCTCTCACTCATCTTTCTTTCCCT
>NC_059299.1:740000-747500 GCF_017591435.1 Portunus trituberculatus
GATGAGAGGAGACGAAAAAGAGGGGAAAATAGTGGTGGTGGTGGTAGTAATGGTGGTGGTAGTAGTGGTGGTGGTGGTGGTGATGGTTGTGGTGGTGGTGGTTGAAAGTTTGAATGATAGTGAGAAGGAATAGAGAGGGAGAGAAAGAGAATAGATGGATAGAAGGAAGAGGAATGAGCGAGAGAGGATAGAAGGAATAGAGGAAGGAAAGGGGAGAGGGAAAGAAGGAAGAGAGGGCGGAGGGGAGGAAGGAACGGAGGTACGGAGGAAGAGAGGAAGAGTGGAGGAAGGAAGGAGGAAGGAAAGGAGGCGGCAGGCTGGGAGAGAGAGAGAGAGAGAGAGAGAGAGAGAGAGAGAGAGAGAGAGAGAGAGAGAGAGAGAGAGAGAGAGAGAGAGGGGGGAAGGGAGGGGAGAGAGGAAGGGAAGGGAGGCAGGATGCATCAAGCTCTTATCCAGACAGGAAATGGACACACACACACACACACACACACACACACACACACACACACACACACACACACACACACACACACACACACACACACACACGAATACTAGAACCTAAAATAATGCTATCTAAAATAATAACACCACCAATAACAACAACAACAACAAATAACAATAATAATAATAATAATAATAATAATAATAATAATAATAATAATGATAATAATAACACAGCCACATTTAACAATAAACCTTTAACTATTTTTCTTTCTTTCTTTTCTTTATCTCTCACATGTTCACACAATTATTCCGTGTTGCCTCTTCCCGTTTCGTAATTCTACACACACTTTTGCATTTCCACACACATTTCTCTTTGTCTGATCATCTCCTCTCTCTCTCTCTCTCTCTCTCTCTCTCTCTCTCTCTCTCTCTCTCTCTCTCTCTGGAAGGTGAAATTAATATACAGGTAAATAGAAAGAAATGGAAATGAAAAATAAATAAATAAATTCCTGACGCAAAACATAGTGACGTCAAATTCTTCTAAAAACTTCATTTAGATAAAGCCAAAGTTCGTCTCGTCCCCAGCTTATGTTAACCTCTCCCTCTCTCTCTCTCTCTCTCTCTCTCTCTCTCTCTCTCTCTCTCTCTCTCTCTCTCTCTCTCTCTCTCTCTCTCTCTCTCTCTTCATTAGCATCATCCCTCATCTCTGTAAGCCTGCGTTTCTTTATGCATGTCCTCTCTCTCTCTCTCTCTCTCTCTCTCTCTGGCTGGCTGATAGTGTAGACCTGATAATTTTCTTGCAACTTCCCTTCTCTCTCTCTCTCTCTCTCTCTCTCTCTCTCTCTCTCTCTCTCTCTCTCTCTCTCTCTCTCTCTGGCTGGCTGACTGGCTGATAGTGTAGACCTGATAATTTTCTTGTAACTTCCTCTCTCTCTCTCTCTCTCTCTCTGGCTGGCTGATAGTGTAGACCTGATAATTTTCTTGCAACTTCTCTCTCTCTCTCTCTCTCTCTCTCTCTCTCTCTCTCTCTCTCTCTCTCTCTCTGGCTGGCTGACTGGCTGATAGTGTAGACCTGATAATTTTCTTGTAACTTCCTTCTCTCTCTCTCTCTCTCTCTCTCTCTCTCTCTCTCTCTCTCTCTCTCTCTGGCTGGCTGATAGTGTAGACCTGATAATTTTCTTGCAACTTCCCTTCTCTCTCTCTCTCTCTCTCTCTCTCTCTCTCTCTCTCTCTCTCTCTCTCTCTCTCTCTCTCTGTCTTACCCTTCAGGAAAGCAGAGGGGCACGGAATGCACCACCCGCAGCGGCTCCTTCATGAGACTGGACAATTGAAACCCATGACTGTGCTTCTTTCTCCTCCTTGTGTGGGTCGTAAACACCCTCCGAAGGCGACCAGCGGGGGGAAGATCAGCTGGGAGGAACAAGCGGGGCGGGGAGAGAGAGTACCTTCCCACTGTACTACTCAGAGCCTCGCCGGTAACTATCCCAGCCCCGCCTTCTCTCTGTAGCTGGGTCAAGCGGGTCAAGGGACGGTGGCGGTTCGGAGGTGTGTTCTGCTGTCGTGGCTCGCTCATTCGCCGATACTCGCTTGGTTTCGCTGTCTTGATTGGGGAAAGGGTAAGCTGCGGTGGTGGAGGAGGTGGAGGTGTTGGTGGAGCGCTGTTGGTGCTAAAGGGACGTTGGCAGCACCCGCAACATAAAGTTTCTTGCTCCAAGTCGCGAAGGTCAGTGAAGGAGCCCCATTTCTGTGTGACTTGGCGCGGCATGGTAAGGTGAGGTGATTGGGTAGGTTGGCTTAGTACTGTTGTTGTTGTTATTGTTGTTGTTGTTGTTGTTGTTGTTGTTGTTGTTGTTGTTGTTTTCTTATCTGTGTGTGTGTCCTTTTTTTTCGTCTCTTTTCAGTTCGTATTTTTCTCTCCTCTCCTTCTCTTCTTTCGTATCTATTGTTTTTGTTGTTGTTGTTGTTGTTATTTTCTGTTCTGTGTGTGTCTCTATTTTTTTTTTTCTTTTTCGTCTTTTGAGTATTTTTATCTCCTACTTCTCTTCTGTATATCTTTTTTTTATCCTGTTCTTCTTTCTTTTCGTTTTCTTTTTCTTGTTTTTTTGTCTGCTTATCTTTATTCTCCTTTTCTTCGTCTCTTTTCACTGATTTATTTTTCTCTTCTCTCCTTCTCTCTCTTGATCTTCTTACTAATCGTTTTCTCTTCCTTGTTGTTGTTTTTTTGTCTGTCTATCACTATTCTCCTTTTCTTCGTCTCTTTTCAGTGATTATCTTTCTCTTCTCTCCTCTTCTGTCTCCCTTTTCCTCTTATTCTTCCTTATGTCTCTTCACTCTATTCCTTTCTCTTCCTTTACTTTCTTCCCTTCCTTCTAGTCTCTTCTCTTCTCTCTTTTCCCTCTCTCCTCTTTAATATTTTCTTTTCCTCTCTCTCTCTCCTCTTACCTTACCTTCTCTCACGTGTCCTCTCTCCTCTCTTCTCTTTTTTCCTCTTAACGCCTTGGAGAAATATGTTGCTTCTCTGTTTAACCTGAAGTCTTGTATTTTTTTTCCTTCCTGTGTACCTTCAAGGGGTTGTTTTTCTCCTCTCCAATTGGTTGTGGCGTTTTTTCTTCCTCTTCCCTACAGATGAAAGGTTTTGTTCTCTCCTATACTCGACTTGAAGCTTGTGACCCCCGTTTTCTTTCCTTTTCCTGAGAGTGAGTGACGGGGTTCTCTTCTAAATTTGATATGTCTTCTGTCTTTTTTTTTTCTCGTTTTTCTCTCTCTTTTTTATGTTTACAAAGGGGTTTTCTCTTCTAATTTTTTGGTGTTTTTGCTTATATGTCTTTATCTGTCTCGTTTGGATGTCCTTTTATCCTTTTCTTTTAGTAATTCCCTCTTTTATTTATTCCTTGGAGATTTTTTTTTCTTTTCAATGTTATTTTATCCTCCTCTTTCGTTCTCCTGCACGCTGAGCTCTCTAAACCCTTGCTACTCTTTCTTATTACAAAAAACTTAAATTGCTGCTTATTTCGTTAACTTTTCTTCTCTAACTCCTTTCTCTCTCTCTCTCCCTTTAGTGCAAGCTCTCAAAACACTTGCTACTCTTTCCTGTTACAAAGATTTCACGTCTCAACCTCGTTTGTTTTCGCTCTCTGCCTCTGAATCATCTTTCTTTTTTCTTCTCCTCTTGTGTTTTCCTTCTGATTTTTCAAAGGATATTCAGCTTCTTTGGTTTTGGGGCTGGGAATGTTTTATTTGGGGTGTTTTGTAGGGTTCTTTTCCTCGTGCGTGTTGTCTGTGGTCCGGTGAAGGTTCAGTGTCATTGTAGGTGTTTTAAAATAGTGTTTCTTTTTATTTATCTTTTAAATTGAGTGCCTCCAAAGTTTGTCTGCTTCTTAGTTTGTTAGTTGATAGTTTCTACATTCATTTCTTAATTTTATGCAGATTTTTTTTTTTATTTCAGCCGTGTGGGTCTGTAGAGATGTTTATTTTAGTTTTGTGTCAGTGTGTATCATTTAAGGTTCTCATGTCTCTCAATACACTCTCGTCATCTTTCCTTCCTGCCAATAATTCCTTGCCTTCAATTCTTATTCCTTGTTTTTCTAATTTCTCCTTTCATTTCACTCGTGTGGTTTTAAATTCATCTGTTTTTTTATCACTTCATTTCAGTTTGCATGGTACAAAGTTGTTTATCTTTTCACACACTTCTTATTTCTGTTTCGTGTTATTATTACTTTCATTCCTTATTTTCTTCTATTTTTTCTCTCTTTTTTATTTATTTGTGCTGAGTTTCAACCTCAATTTGCATGATTTGATACTGTTAACCTTCCAATATATTTGCTTCTCTCATTCATCTGTATTTTGTTCACTATTTCTCCCTTCATTCGTTACTGTTTTCTAATTTGTATGAATTGATATTGTTAGTCTTCCAATACACTTGCCTCGCTCATTCATCTGTCTTTTGTTCACTATTTCTTCCTTCCTTCATTCATTAGTCCTTTTTTAATAAGTTTATTCAATGTCTTCCTCAGTAACCACTCTCTATTACCACTAAATTTGATTCATGAATGCACTAACGTTCCTCACTCTGACGCTTCATTCTCCTCCCTTCCTTTACTCACAAATCTTGATCTTCTCGTTCTTATTCTGCTTCCTTTTCATCAATCATCGCTTCTTTGAGTTCTGGTTCGCGTGATCAAGTGTTTCTATTTCTACATTTATCTCTATTTTCTCACAAGTTCTTTATTCCTGTTACTTCATTAATTTTCCTTTACTACACTCGCTTCATCTTTTTTTCATTTCAATTTCTTAGTTTTTTTTTTTCTATTGTATGTTTAAGTTCACAGTTTTTTTTTTTTTTTCTTCTACTTTTACATTATTTGTTGTATGTTCCTTCAAAAATACAAATATATATCGTTCCTCTTTTTTTTTTTTTTGTTTCTCACTCTTTCACTACAGTTTTATGGAAATATATATGATCTGTCTCTCTCTCTCTCTATTATATATCTATCTATAGTCTTCACTTCTTCAAAAAATATCTATGTAAACTTTCTCTATTTTTTTTTACTTTTTAATACTGAAGATAAAAAAGTTTCATGTGGTTTATTTTTTCTCTCTTTTTTTGTTTAATGCTTTTCTCGATGTAAAATACTAAGATTCTTCTATTAATTTCTTTCTACCTTCACAACCTTACAAAAAAATGCTGGAATTTTATGCAAAAATATTCTGAAAAATAAATTTCTCCATGATATTATTCCAGTAAAAATAGAAAATATATGACAGCAAGAGCAAGAGAGAGAGAGAGAGAGAGAGAGAGAGAGAGAGAGAGAGAGAGAGAGAGAGAGAGAGAGAGAGAGAGAGAGAAACAGAGACACACATAGAGACAAACACAGACAAATTAGACAACATTCACCTTTTGTGTCATGAATGAAAGAGAGAGAGAGAGAGAGAGAGAGAGAGAGAGAGAGAGAGAGAGAGAGAGAGAGAGAGAGAGAGAGAGAGAGAGAGAGAGAGAGAGAGAGACACACACACACACACACACACACACACACACACACACACACACACACACAAAACTATACACCATTTACCAGCAAAACACATAGAATGAAACAAATATAAGCAACTACATAGCCTTTCATTAAATACACACAGGAGTCAACACGCCCGGCCTTCCAGCAGCGGGGCAAACATCCACCAATACAAAGACAATCCCAGCGAGAATACATTACGATCCTAGAGTTAGCCTGACTTGGTTCCCGCTAAGACTGGGGCACCTTGTCACTTAGTAGGTTAAATCACTCTTATTAAGTACAGTAACAATACATTACGAGGAAACAAAAAAGGATAAAAATGTACCAATTAAAATTATATCTCAGTCTTATTTCTTCACTTCTTTCTCCCATGACTTTTTCTTCCTCCTTCTTCCTCCTCTCTCTCTCCCTCTCTTGCTCGTAATTATCATCTTTTCTCTCTTTCTTTTCTTTATTTCATCTGTTTTCGTGTTGGTTTCTTTTATTTTTTAGCTTATTTTTCATTTCGTTATGTGGGCGTTCATTTCTCTAATCTTATACGTATGCAGGTAATCCATCCCCTACCTGCAAGTTACCCAATTAACACCTTACCGTGCATAGTAATGAACAGGTAATGGGATTCACCTCACCTGCCCGCCGTCACACCTGCGCTAATTAGAGACGCGTGGATGCAGATGAGAGGAGGATTGATGAGTGATGGGTGGTGTCTGGTGTGCGGTGTGTGGTGGAGGGAAGGGGATAGAATAGGAAAACTGGGAAAAAATAGGTAAGGATTGGTGAGAGAGAGATATGTTTGAGTGGTGGTGAAGATAATGGGTGTTGAAGGAAATGGGTGATGATTGGTGAAGGAAAGGAAATGTTTGTTAACGTGGTGGTGATGAAAATTGGTGGTGTTGAAGGTAATAGGTGATGAAAATACGCGATGAAGAAAGTAGTGAAAAAAATTAATGATGATGAGGAAAATTGGAGATGAAAATAGGTGAGGAAAAATAAGTGGAGAAAATACGTGATGTTGAAGAAAATAGGTGATAAAAATAGATGATGTTCAGACGAATGGGTAGAGAAAATAGGTGAGAAAAGAGATGTTTGGTTGATAGAGAAGAATAAATGAATGTTTGTAATATGTTTCCATTCAAAAGCTAGGTTAGATTAGGTTAGGTTAAGTTAGATTAGGTTAGGTTAGGTTAGGTTAGGTTAGGTTAGGTTAGGTCAGGTTAGGTTAGGTTAGGTTAAGCTAGGTCAGGTTAGGTTAAATTATGTCAGGTTAAGTTAGGTTAGGTTAGGTTAGGTTAAGTTGGGTTAGGTTAGGTTAGGTTAGGTTAGGTTGGGTTAGGTTAGGTTAAGTTGGGTTAGGTTAAGTTGGGTTAGGTTAGGTTGGGTTAGGTTAGGTTAGGTTAGGTTAGGTTAGGTTGGGTTGGGTTAGGTTGGGTTAGGTTAGGTTAGGTTAGGTTAGGTTAGGTTGGGTTAGGTTAGGTTAGGTTAAGTTAGGTTAGGTTAGGTTAGGTTAGATTTACAGAATAGAAATAGGTTGGATTTGTCTTATCTTCCTATTTATGAAACTGGAGTACGAGAAAAATCATCCTTCTCTCTCTCTCTCTCTCTCTCTCTCTCTCTCTCTCTCTCTCTCTCTCTCTCTCTCTCTCTCTCTCATTATACGCACTATTGACGTATCGATACACCTTTTGTTTACCTGAGCAGTGATGGTGGAATGTCAAAGGTACCAACACTCACTCCTCTCCCTCCCTCTCCCTCTTTCTCACTCCCTCTCCCTCCCTCTCCCTCCCTCTCCCTCCCTCTCCCTCTCTCTCCCTCCTTTCTTAACAATCTCCCTCCTTAGTCGTCTCTCCTCCTCTCCCTCCTTTTTTTTTCCTCCACTCAACCTCCTTTGCTGTCTCCCATCTTCATTTTTCTCTCCTCCTTCTCTTTTTTCTTTTCTTCTACCTTCTGTTTTTTTAGTCCTTTCCTTTCTTCCTTATGCTCATTTTATTCCTTGTTTTTCTTTATATCTATCTTCTTTCCTCCTTTCTCTTTCATTCTT
>NC_059299.1:752500-755000 GCF_017591435.1 Portunus trituberculatus
CCTGATGGATTTCTCCTTTCAAATAAATTCAGAACAGTTATTCATTTCCGAGCGAGTGGCGGAGCTTAGGACATTAGTGGAGGGATGAGGGGCGGAATCTGCTCCATCACTCACTCACTGCAGAAGATAATGTTGATGCTGATGGTGATGATGGTGATGGGGTTGAAAGCTGGAAGGTTAGGATATACTAAGCCATCGTGTGTGTGTGTGTGTGTGTGTGTGTGTGTGTGTGTGTGTGTGTGTGTGTGTGTGTGTGTGTGTGTGTGTGTGTTAATCTTCCCCCCTCTCGCTTTGATTGATGGAATGGGCGAGATGACGTAATCCCTGAAATATATATTTACTAACTTACTATGATGGACCAAACTTTATTAATTCATAGCAACCTATATTTCCCTATCCCTCCTAACATCCTCCTCCTCCTTCTCCTCCTCCTCCTCCTCCTCCTCATAACTTCTCCATCTTTTCCCTCCTTCCTATCTCCTTTCATCCATCTGCTCGCCACCACATGAATCATTCCTCTCCTTCCTTCGCCTCTTTTTCCTCTTTCCTCTTCATTCGTGTAGCGAGTACCTAATTTCTCCAGCCCAACAAAGGTATCCAGGCAATGGGGAAGCGTTCCGTGGTTGGAGCACTGAAGCGTAGAATCAAGGAAGGAGCTGAGTGTGTTATGATCGGCCAAGTCTTTCTCGGTACACTGACAAGAGGCTCATTAAAGGAATGCTGGAATTTTATAGTATCGAGGTAGATATTCTCCTTCAAGGTCTCTCAATATGTTGTATATTTTAGTGTATATTTTATTTCGTTGTTTTTTGTCGTTTTTCGAGACTTTTATAGTTCTTGAGCTTTTTTTTTTTGTATCTTTCAGTTTGTTTGTCTCTAGTTCTCTCCTTTCTCTCAACTTGTTTCCCTGTCTCCCCCTCTCCCTCTCTCTCTCTCTCTCTCTCTCTCTCTCTCTCTCTCTCTCTCTCTCTCTCTCTCTCTCTCTCTCTCTCTCAGGATGTCAAAACAACCACTAATGATGTAGATACAAAAGATTATTCCCTTTTCATCATTATCATCATCATTATAGTTGATTGAGTTAATGCCTATCGTGTAAACAATATACATGTTTTTGATCACCTTCATTATTTTTATTATTCACACACACACACACACACACACACACACACACACACACACACACACACACACACACACACACACACACACACACACACACACACACACACACACACACACACACACTGACACACACACATACGAGAATAATACCAGCATCAAATTTTTATTTTAACGTTATTGTGTCTACCTGCTAAAATATTAAAAAAAATCTTCTTTTCAGGCCAAATTACAAGGTATCAATCTACCTGAGTTTAATTGAGGAGAAAGAAAGGTGAGCATGACAAAGACAGGGCAAGGGGAAAGCAGGAGGAAAAATACACGTAAGTGAGGAAAAATAGGGAGGGAAACGAGGAAATGGGAAAAATAGAAGGGGAAAAAAGAGAGAAGGGGGAAGAGATTAGTGTTGAGAAGAGAAGAGAAATAGGCCAGAGAGAGAGATAGAGAGAGAGAGAGAGAGGAGGGGTGGAGGAAAAACACATAAAACCGTGAAAAACGACAAAGGAAAAGCGGAAATGAAGGACATGAATAGAAGACGACGATAGTAAGGAAACCAAAGAGCAGGAAATGATAAAGGAAGGAAAGGAAAGGAAAAAAAACATTAGTGCGAGAAACGAATAGAGAAATAAGCAAGAAAGGAAAGGAAAATAAAAAGAAAGGAAGAGAAAGGATGAACAGAAAGGGAAACAAAGGAAGGGGAAATAGCAAAGATGAATAACAGACTGAGGAATACAAGAGGAAACACTGGAAAGGAAAGGGGATGATAAACGGAAGGAATAGGAGAACACCACAATGGAGAAGAGAAGGGAGGGAAAAAACGGAGGAGGGAAAAAAGGAGGGAAAAAAGGAGGGGAAAAAAGGAGGCACGGAGACAAAGCATGTGGGGGGAAATGTTAAGTGGAATATGAAACCGTGGATGAGGTTACCCTGGAGAGAGAGAGAGAGAGAAAAGAGAGAGAGAGAGAGAGAGAGAGAGAGAGAGAGAGAGAGAGAGAGAGAGAGAGAGAGAGAGAGAGAGAGAGAGAGAGAGAGAGAGAGAGAGAGAGAGAGAGAGAGAGAGAGAGAGAGAGAGAGAGAGAGAGTATCCTGAACACTTTGTTACTTATATATTCTCATCTGATGAATTAGAAACAGGAATCTCTCTCTCTCTCTCTCTCTCTCTCTCTCTCTCTCTCTCTCTCTCTCTCTCTCTCTCTAACTGCAATAGTAATTAACCAAATAAATAAAACAGAGACCCTTTAAAAAGATGAAGAAAACGCAAATTTTCTTGGTATTTCGACAAAGTCAATACAAAGCTAAGAAGTTTTCATTAGTTCCCTCTCTCTCTCTCTCTCTCTCTCTCTCTCTCTCTCTCTCTCTCTCTCTCTCTCTCTCTCTCTCT
>NC_059299.1:767500-770000 GCF_017591435.1 Portunus trituberculatus
TCTCTCTCTCTCTCTCTCTCTCTCTCTCTCTCTCTCTCTCTCTCTTCCTGTCTATCATCTTAACCTAACCTAACCCCTCTTATCTCCTAAAACGAGTTAATGTGACCCCCCTCCTCCTCCTCCTCCTCCTCCTCCTCCTCCTCCTCCTCCTCCTCCTCCTCCTCCTCCTCCTCCTCCTGTTTTATCTCCCATTTGATCATCTTTGCACTTCTCCTCCTCCTCCTCCTCCTCCTCCTCCTCCTCCTCCTCCTCCTCCTCCTCCTCCTCCTCTCACTCTTCCTACTACTACTTCTCTTCCTCTTCCTTCCTTTCCTTCTTCCTTTTCTTCTTCCTCTTTTTTCTTTTCCTCATTCTCTGTCTAGTATTTCTTCTCTCTTCCTCTTCCTTTTTCTTTCTTCTTGGTATCCGTCTTCTCCTTTTCTTTCTCGTTCTTATCTCTTTCTCTCCTCTTCCTCTTACTCCTCCTGCTTCTTCTTTCTTCGTCTAGTATTTCTTCTCCTCCTCCTCCTCCTCCTCCTCCTCCTCTTCTTTTTTTCTTTCTTCTTCGTATTCTCTTACTTCTCATCCCTATCTTCTTCTTCTTCGTCCTCTTACCCATGTCTTCCTTCTCTTCCTCCTCTTCTTCTTCTTCTTCCTCCTCCTCCTCCTCCCTCCTCTTCCTTTTTTCTTCAACATCGTCTTCTCCTACTCCTTCTCATTCTTATCCTATTCTCCTCCTACTCATGTCTGCCTTCTCTTCTTCTTGTTCTCTTCCTCCTCCTTCTCCTCTTTCTATCTTCTTCGTATTCGTCTCCTCCTCCTCCTCCTTCTCCTCCTCCTCATCGTCCTTATCCTTTTTTCTTCCTCCTCCTACTCATGTCTGCCTTTTCTTCTTCTTCCTCCTCCTCCTCCTCCTCCTCCTCTTCCTCGTCCTCTTTCGTCCTTATCCTCTTCACGTCCATCTTCTCTCCTTCTTCTTCTTCTTCTTCTTCTTCTTCTTCTTCTTTTCTCCTCCTTCTTATTATTATTCTTATTCCCTCCACCTCCTCCTCCTCCTCCTCCTCCTCCTCCTCCTCTTCTAATCCTCTTCTCTCCAGCTCCCAGCATTCAAGAAATATATCAACTGGCGCGCCGCATTACCCATTGGAAAGCCGGACTAGTGTTCTGCGGATTAAGTCTCGTGCGGACATTGACAAATTGAAAATGGACACTCATGGGGTAAACAGAGACCAGCTGACCAGGACAGAAAGGTCACACACACACACACACACACACACACACACACACACACACGCACATACATACACACACACACACACACACATATATATATATACAGATAGATAAAGAGTGGATAGTAAATTCAGCATTTGTGTCTGTTTTTCTCTTTTGTCTGTGTGTTTGTGTCTCTCTCTCTCTCTCTCTCTCTCTCTCTCTCTCTCTCTCTCTCTCTCTCTCTCTCTCTCTCGGTCTTTTTTAATCGTCAAAGTTTGTGTTTTCGTAATGAGAATACCTTAAATGCTTTTGTCTTTTCGCTTCTTCTTTATTTATTTATTGGAGGACTCTCTCTCTCTCTCTCTCTCTCTCTCTCTCTCTCTCTCTCTCTCTCTCTCTCTCTCTCTGTCCAATGCACCAAAGCACTTTAAATGTATTATGTACTTATATGTATGTATGTATGTATGTAAGTGTGTGCAGGAATGTGTATACCAATCAATGTCTGTGTGTGTGTGTGTGTGTGTGTGTGTGTGTGTGTGTGTGTGTGTGTGTGTGTGTGTGTGTGTGTGTGTGTGTGTGTGTGTGTGTGTGTGTGTGTGTGTGTGTGTGCCTTTCTTCAATTCGTGTGAGTGACATCAAACACCAGAAGGCGAGGCGGTGACTGATAAAAAAGGCTTCATTGTGTGACTGAGAGGGTGTGTTGTCCCAGAGAGAGAGAGAGAGAGAGAGAGAGAGAGAGAGAGAGAGAGAGAGAGAGAGAGAGAGAGAGAGAGAGAGAGAGAGAGAGAGAGAGAGAGAGAGAGAGAGAGAGAGAGAGAGAGAGAGAGAGAGAATATAAAGAAGACAAATAATTAAAACTGGAATTAAAGGAGTTTTGACTTACTGACTGACTGACTAACTGACTGACTGACTGATTGACTGACTGACTGACTGACTGATTGACTGACTGACTGTGTGGCTGCCCGTCTTGGCGTAGAGTGATTGCTCAAGCAGGGAACAGAAACAGACACACGAGCATAATGCATTGCAAATAATTATACGTTCTGTGTATTCTGTCTATCTGTCAGTATCATGGTGCAATCTCTCTCTCTCTCTCTCTATCAATCTCTCGTAATATTTCACAACTTTCAGAGTAAACCAATCTCTAAAGGGGTTTATCTTTTCGACTTTTAGTTCCTTTCAACCTCGTTTTAAAATGCTTTTCCTTACTTAACAGTGTCGCTTTTACACACACACACACGTTTTTTTTTTTTTTTTTGTTATAACCTATAGCGCCTGTAGGTATACTTAAAGAGTATACGTGGGA
>NC_059299.1:775000-777500 GCF_017591435.1 Portunus trituberculatus
AAAAGTAAAAATGATAAGAAAAAATGAAAGAATAAAAAAAGAAAACGAAGTTACGATGAAGGAGAAACTTAAATAGAATTACGACCAGCGGGGAAAAAACCTCATAGAAAACGGAGACAAAGGATGGAAGACTTAACTATTTTTCCAAGAGCGCCAGGTAAGCACGTTTAGTAAATCAGGCGAGTAATTCCTGAACTGTGAAGGTAAAACGTGCCGACTAATCAGAGAGAGAGAGAGAGAGAGAGAGAGAGAGAGAGAAGAAAGAATTTTTAAGTTTGATTCCTTACAGATGTGGATAGATGAAAGGATTAATCTCTCTCTCTCTCTCTCTCTCTCTCTCTCTCTCTCTCTCTCTCTCTCTCTCTCTCAAAACAGAAGAGAACCTTTTATGTCCTAACATCTTTCTTCAAAAACCATTCATACGACCAGAGAGTTTGTTTTCTCTCTCTCTCTCTCTCTCTCTCTCTCTCTCTCTCTCTCTCTCTCTCTCTCTGGTAAAAATGAATAAAATCAATCCATTCACGTGTTATTCAAGTCCCAAAGAGCAGTTATTCATTACTCGGCTTTCGTGACTCTCTTAAATAAATGACCTTCACTCATCCCTTCATTACTTACACTGCTGTTGGAGGGAAGAGACGGAGGGAGAGGGAGAGACGGAGGGAGAGGGAGAGGGAGAGGGAGAGGGAGAGGGAGAGGGAGAGAACGGGAGGGAAGAAAGAAAAGGAAGGAAAGGGGGAGAAAAAGAAAGAAGAGGAGGGAAAGGGAGAGAGGGAAAGGGAGAGAAAGGGAAGGAGAGGGAGGGAAAAAAAGAGGGGAAAAGGAGAGAAAGGGAGAGAAAGAGGAAAGGAAGCAGGATATGTTGGTCTGCCTATCCTATCTGTTTGTTTCGCTTAGTATCCGTCACTCTCTCTCTCTCTCTCTCTCTCTCTCTCTCTCTCTCTCTCTCTCTCTCTCCCCGGCCCAAGCTTCTTTCGTAAACAATCTCTTTTTCCTTACACCCATTACTCTCTCTCTCTCTCTCTCTCTCTCTCTCTCTCTCTCTCTCTCTCTCTCTCTCTCTCTTTCTTCTTTCTTCCCCCATAATGCATCAGGGGCCATAAATTCATCGCTCCGTTTTCTTCCATAAACATTTCAGGGGTGTCTCGTAAATACTCGAACACCGCCTCCAGATGCTTCGTAATTTAAAAGCATCCCTCCTGGCGACTTTTTCTCCTCGTGTCCTGCTAACCTACGCACTGGGAACTCAAGGGATAAAGGGAAGGAAGGCTGTAGGGAAGAAAGGGCGTGTTTATGATCCCCCATAAAACATTGTGCTGCCGTAAAGTGATGGCGAGGCAAGGCAGGAGATGATAGGAGGAAGCAAGAGAGAGAGAGAGAGAGAGTTATGTTAAAGGATCAGGTGATAAAAATAAAGGGCTTTTGTGTAGGAAGGGATAAAGGTGGAAATTGTTTGAAGATGAAAGGGTGTACTGAGATTATGATTAACCCCTTTCAGTACTGGGACACATTTTTACCTTGAGATCTGTGTACGATTAGACCATTTTATTGACATTAGAAAGGCTCTATGAAGGCGGTGAGAAGATTAATGGCCACAGTCTTCACTATTTTAATCCCTTCAGAACTGGGACACATTTTTATCTTGAGATCTGTGTACGATTAGACCATTTTATTGACATTAGAAAGGCTCTATGGAGGTGAGAAAATTAATGGCCACAGTCTTCACTATTTTATTCCCCCATATAAGTTTCTGAAGCTGTATAAAACCACCAAATAGACACCAGAATGAATATGGGAACGTGTCATGGTGCTGATGGGGTTAATACTATACAGATAAGAAAAGATACTAACATAGAAGGTTTGTGAAGGAATAAAAGTGGATATCTGAAGGTTGATAGTTAATAATAAATCGTAAAAAGAGAAAAAAAAATCAGTTTAATCAGGAAGTGAGTGACAGGTGAAGGAGAAGATTCAGGAAAGAAGTTCACCTGAGTTCACCTGAATCATTGATTACAGGTGAGGTAAACATGATAAGAGGGAGGGACTGTGGCGTGCGTGATGTCTGAATTAAGGTTGAATTACACGCACTCACGCACACACACACACACACACACACACACACACACACACACACACACACACACTAATAATCGGTCATTCAAAGCCTTCAATCTGTTGCTCATTAGTAAGATAACCTGCCATTTACGCTCTCCTCCTCCTCCTCCTCCTCCTCCTCCTCCTCCTCCTCCTCCTCCTCCTCCTCCTCCTCCTCCTCCTCCTCCTTCTCTTCCTCCTCCTCTAACTAGTCAACAAGGAGGAAAAACAGATTAAAAGAAAACGTAATATGACAGACCCAAAATTTCAGACCATTAGCAACAGTTTAAAAGTCGATTGTTTTATGAAGCATCAGTTTGTGGGGAGATGTGTGAGTAACAACAACAAAACAACAACAACAACAACAACAACAACAACAACAACAACAACAACAACAACAACAACAACA
>NC_059299.1:812500-815000 GCF_017591435.1 Portunus trituberculatus
TGTGTGTGTGTGTGTGTGTGTGTGTGTGTGTGTGTGTGTGTGTGTGTGTGTGTGTGTGTGTGTGTGTGTGTGTGTGTGTGTGTGTGTGTGTGTGTGTGTGTAATCCATGATCGTAAAGGGAAATTGGCGGTCAACAGCATTTCGTGACCCTAATCAGGCCTGGCCATCGCGCTCCTGTCCTTCCTGTGTTGCGTGATTCGTGACTCAGCGATGCCTTTCGTTACTTCGCTCTAATTTGCATGGGATAACGAAAAAACTGACGGGAAAGTTAGTTGAGGCAGCACTTTTTTTCGTATTTTTCCACTAAAGTTCCCTACGTGTGTGTGTGTGTGTGTGTGTGTGTGTGTGTGTGTGTGTGTGTGTGTGTGTGTCCCTCTCACATTTGCACACATACATGCTTCTATGCATACACACTTACTGATTCCTCCTGCGCACACACACACACACACACACACACACACACACACACACACACACACACACACACACACACACACACACACACACACACACACACACACACGGCAAACAGATTTACAGATACACAGGTTGAAGGTAAAGTGCGTGCTCATGTGCAAACACACACACACACACACACACACACACACACACACACACACACACACACACACACACACACACAACATAAAAATATTCAGACATGCAGGACAACTGAAAGCCTCATCACACACACACACACACACACACACACACACACACACACACACACACACACACACACACACACACACACACACACACACACACACACACACACACACACACACACACACACAGAGAGACCACTCCATCAGTCTTAATTTCTCTTCCTCCTTCATTCCACTATCACTCTCTTCCACATTCTCTTTATTCTCTCCATCTCCCTGTCCATCCATTCGTTCCACCTCATATACTCCCTCTCCCTCTCTCTCTCTCTCTCTCTCTCTCTCTCTCTCTCTCTCTCTCTCTCTCTTCCTTATATGTATGTAGATGCCTATTATCCATTGTCATCTATAATGGAGAGAGAAAAGGACCCTTGGAATCCTCGCTTTTCTCTCTCTCTCTCTCTCTCTCACTCTCTCTCTCTCTCTCTCTCTCTCTCTCTCTCTCTCTCTCTCTCTCTCCTGGTAGTGGATTTGAAGTTTATAAGTCGTGGAGGAAGCAGTATTGTGTTGTCTCTCAGTTCTTTTCCTCTCTTTTATTCCTCCCCTCCTGGTACACAAAGCAAGGAGTTAAAGGTCTTAAGAATCTCTCCCAGGCTCTATCTATAATTTCTAAGGGTTCGTTTACGTGGTTCGACTCTTCGTGACTCTATTTTAGCTTATTCGTTACGTTTTCTTTACTATCGTCCTCCTTCTCGAGTGTTTATTTATGGTTTTATATATTTGTGGTTGTTCTTGGTTTGATTTTTATTTCTGGTTCATTTGTGGTAGTGTATTTTTTTTTTTTTTTTTTTTTTACAACTTTCCATATTCCAGCTTGTGATTTTTGTTTCCAAGGCTTTTTTATGTCAGTTCTTTCTTTTACGGTTCTTGGCAACTCTCTCTCGTTTTCTTTTTGTAGCTCACTTTATGTTGCTTTGCTTTTTATAATCCCTTTCTGTCCTCTCTTTACTTTTTTTTCTCTCGTCCTTTTTTTTTTTTTTTTTTGTCTTTATTCTCTTTCTCATTTTTATTTTTTTTCGTTTCACAGTTTTTTTTATGAATTTTACCATTTATCCCTACTGTTTTTCATTTCTAGTTCATCTTACCATTATTTCTATCTACTTATATATTAGGAATTCTACTTATCCTTTTTATTTCCTTCCTTTTCTATTCTGTCTTTCTTTTTTTTTGCATTCCTTCTTCAAATTATTCCATTTCTCACAACTCTGATATTTCACCCCTAACTTTTATTTTTTCATGACCTCAAGTTACCTCCATTTTTTCTTTTTAGCACTTTATATCCCTATCTAGTCTGTCCTTTCAGCCCAATTTCTACCTTCTTCTAAACCTTAACCTCACACATTTTTCTTCCTTTTACGAGTCTGTCCCCCTCATTCTACTCTTCCTTCAATCTGAGACTACGCTATCATACTTTTACGGTCGAGGATAAGAGGCCAGATCATGAGAGAGCCTTCGAACTCATCTCAATAAGGAATAAAGACTGACTATAACTAATGTAACACAGATAGGCGACGGAGGAAACGTGAGGAGAGGAGACGCGAGACACAAACCTCATCCAAAAGTGCAAGATGGGGCGAGGTAACCAGAGTGGAGCTTTAACTTTGGGATGAGGCAGTGTAATAGAGACAGAGAGAGGGTCAATATCTACCATCTGCTGGGGGCGACGAGTGCGTGGGAGGAGGAGAAGAGGCGGTAGGTGTGTGGCTTAGCGGGCCTCGTGCGTTGGGGGGAGGAAGGGGACAGGAAGGGACATATCGTGAAGTGTGCGTAGGAAGAGGAGTAAGTGTGGGAGGATGGTAGTGTGTGTGTGTGTGTGTGTGTGTGTGTGTGTGTGT
>NC_059299.1:820000-822500 GCF_017591435.1 Portunus trituberculatus
GAGAGAGAGAGAGAGAGAGAGAGAGAGAGAGAGAGAGAAACGTATGTAAATCTCACAGCGAATATACAGCAAAATTTGTCCAAAACTGCAGAAATCACGGACCGAAAAAAACTAACAAATTCTTTAACCAAACAAGGAACATTTTACGCCAATTATTTGCTGCGCTGGCCTCGTTATGTTTATTGCAAAAAATAGAGTTACATGAAAAAAAAAAAGCTACATTATTTCAACTCCAACAAATACACGACACTGAATATCAAAGTGTTTTAGGAAGAAGAGCGAGAGCGAGAGAGAGAGCGAGAGGGAAAAAAATATATAAATGGAAAAAGGAACAATATTTAAAAGAGAGATAGAGAGTAGTATTTGTGAGATGGGAAAATAATGAGATTCCCTCCCATCCAAAACTCTAATATTGATGATGAAAAAAATTGCATCAACATCCCGCGTTGCTGGGAAAGATTGGAATGTATTGATGAGTTTGCTAATACGATACTGCACTCCTAGTTATTCATGCCCAGCGTAATTACTTGCTGCATATTGTACAGTTGACGGCTCCAATGGGAAAAAAAAACATGACCAGCAGATAGGAGGATGTATATACACTGTGGAGAATACTGACGGGATGGAAAGATTGACGGGGATAGAATATTTGTGAGGTATACAAATAACTTACAGACATGAAGATATAATTTAACAGACACAAATAGTGAAGATGAGAAATAGTTAAGTAAAGCAATTAATAGATTTCTTTAGGATAGAATGAAGTGTATAGGAAAAAGATTAAAGACAAAGACAAAGAATTGAAACCAACAAATTTAATAGGTAGATAAACAGAAACGAAATAGATAGGAAAAGCAACGAACAACATAAATAAACAAGAAATTTATATAATATGGAAGAAAAAAAGATAGGAAAACACACACACACACACACACACACACACACACACACACACACGAAACAAGACACCACCTTAAATGTAATCCTGGTAAACACGATGCTAGATCATAACCGTTTTGAAGCTTCTCTCTACCTGGATCAGTGACTCGTGAAGCCGCTCCTCCTCCTCCTCCTCCTCCTCCTCCTCCTCCTGAGCAGCTTCTTAATCCACTTAGCAAGTTCGCCAAGTTAAGCTGAACGGCAACGACCAGGCTTACAGAGAGAGAGACCTGAAGGGAAAGTTTCGAAGCCCTGAAGTCGTTTAATGCTTCAAATAACACGTGTTTCGCATTATGATTCACTGCTTCGGAATTACGAGGCGAGAGATTAAAGATAGTAGTGTTTGTTTCTCCATCTCAAAATCGCATTGCATTTTTATCTGCAAAACTGAAATTACTGAGAAAAATAGTGATGAAGGATTTTCCCGACTCACTCCCTTGTACCAAAATTGTGGAGTTTCAGCGAGAGCGAGAGAGAGAGAGAGAGAGAGAGAGAGAGAGAGAGAGAGAGAGAGAGAGAGAGAGAGAGAGAGAGAGAGTCGTACCTAAAACTCGTAGCGAAGATTAAGCAAAAAATACTGCCAAAAGTTAGGGGGCAGAAAAAAAAAGAAAAAAGGAAAAGCAATGCAAGGGAAGTAAGAAAAAGAACTGCAATATATCAACAGAAGGTCTGCTCCTCTTCCTCTTCCTCTTCTTGCTTCCCCTTTTATCTTATTCTTTCTCTTCCTCTTTCCACTACTGTCAAATACCAAATATTCTCCTTTTCCTCCTCTTCCTTCTCCTCTTCCTTCTACTTATCCTCTTCCTTCTTCTCCTCTTCCTTCTCTTCCTTCTACTTCTCCTCTTCCTTCAACTTCTCTTCCTTCTCTTTCTTCTCCTCTTCCTTCTTTTCCTACTACTTCTCCTCTTCCTTCTCTCTTCCTTCTTCTCTTTCTTCTACTTCTCCTCTTCCTTCTTTTCCTTCTATTTCTCCTCTTCCTTTTTATCCTTCTACTTCTCCTCTTCCTTCTACTTCTCCTCTTCCTTCTCCTCTTCCTTCTACTTCTCCTCGTTCTGGTAAATGTCCCTTCATTAATACGAGAGTGACATGTTCTTAAAAGTTGACATGCAAATCTCGTATGCAAATCAAATCACTCGGTTTCCTTTAGTCTCCAACACGTCATTTGCAGCTGTATTCTGAAGCACTTCTGCCTACCCGACCTCGCCTCCACTATTTTCCAAAGGCTCTACTTCAAATACACGTGAAGGTTTTATGCTTGTCCAAAGGCTCTACTTAAAATACATGTGTTTTAAAAGGTTTTATATAGGTTTTACGTTCGTCCAAAAGTTCTTCTTCAAATACATGTGTTTTAGAAGGTTTTATATAGGTTTTATGCTTGTCCAAAGGCTCTATTTCAAATCCACGTGCTATATAGAAGGTTTTACGCTAGTCCAAAGGTTTTACTTCAAATACATGTGTTTTAGAAGGTTTTATATAGGTTTTATGGTTGTCCAAAGGTTCTACTTCAAATACACGTGGTTATATCGAAGTTTTCATGCTTCTAGTGACATATGAACAATAT
>NC_059299.1:825000-830000 GCF_017591435.1 Portunus trituberculatus
GAAAGGAGAACTGAAGAAAGGGAAATGTTGGGAGAAGAACAAGAGATAAAGAGAACAAAGAAGGAAAAAAATAAGGGAAATAAAAAGAAAGGAAATTTTGCCGGAGGGAGAAAGAAAATGGGATGGGTAATAAAACAAAAGGGAAGAGAAAGAGAATTGAAAGAATAAGAGACAAAAAATGGATGATGGAAAAAATAAAAGAAACTGAAAATAAAGAAGAGAGAAATGAGAGGAAGAAAAAAGAAGAAATAAAGAAAGGTTTGGAAGAAATTAGTGACGAAAGAGAGACGATGAGAAGAAGAAGAAAAAGAAGAAGAAGAAGAAGAAGAAGAAGAAGAAGAAGAAGAAGAAGAAGAAGAAGAAGAAGAAGAAGAAGAAGAAAAAGAAGAAGAAAGGAAGAGGAAAGATAGAAATATAAGATTCAGTCTCCCTTGCTTCTCCTTCTCTTTCTCCTCTTCACTCTTTAAAACTTATCTTTTGTCTCCCTTTCCTTCCTTCTTTCCCTCCCTTTCTCTTCCCTCTTTCTCCATTACTCCGAAGCCGTGCAATCATCTCTTCCCTGTATTTCCATCCCTCTCCCTCTCCCTCTCCCTCTCCCTCTCCCTCTCCCTCTCCCTCGCTCTCTCTCTCTCTCTCCCTCCAAATGACTGATGCATCCTACCAAGTTTCCTACCTTCCCTCTCCCTTCGCTTGCCTTTCCTTGCCTTCCCCTCGCAAACTTTCCCTTCAGTTTGCGTTGCTCTCTGTTTCTGCTGCAGCTTTTCCGCCACAGCCTCGCTAATGACCCGCGCTGGAGCCACGGATTCCCGCAGGTTAAAAACAAACTGTATGCGCTCACTAATCGGCTGCACTTTTTCTCGTTTTGCACGTGGGTTTTTCCTGGGTTTATTTTGGGGGGTGGTGGTGGTGGTGGTGGTGGTGGTGGTGGTGGTGGTGGTAGTAGTAGTAGTAGTAGTAGTAGTAGTAGTAGTAGTTGTTGTAATAGTAGTAGTAGTATTTAGTAGTAGAAAAGGGGTAGTAGTAGTAGTAATAGTAATAGTAGTTGTGGCAGTAATGGTAGTAGTAGTAGTAGTAGTAGTAGTAGTAGTAGTAGTAGTAGTAGTAGTAGTAGTAGTAGTAGTAGTAGTAGTAGTAGTAGTAGTAGTAGTAGTAGTAGTAGTAGTAGTAGTAGTAGTAGCAGTAGCAGCAGCAGTAGTAGTAGAGATAAATATAACAATAAAATTTCAATGCTATTCAATTTCCCATTTTCCATTCAAGTTTCCTTCCGTTTTCTTTCCTTACAAGATTTTTACGGGCCAACTTGGATATTGTGAGTTTCCTATCTCTCTCTCTCTCTCTCTCTCTCTCTCTCTCTCTCTCTCTCTCTCTCTCTCTCTCAAGCAACTTTCCTTTGTATTCGTGTTCATCTTATTCCTTCATACGTTGTTCTTTATTTCTCGTTCCTTTCTTCCCTTCCTCACTTCAGATCCTTTGCCGCGTGTCTTCCTCATTTTTTCAACACAAGTTCTGTTATATACACACACTACTTCGTGAGTTTTGGTGGTGCTCATCCTCCTCCTCTTCCTCCTCCTCCTCCTCCTCCTCCTCCTCCTCCTCCTCTTCTTCCTCCTCTTCCTCCTCCTCGTCATCTACATCTTTTTTTCTCATTCTCCTATTCCTATTCTTGTTTTTCCTTTTATTTTCCTATTTCTCTTCCTCTTCTACATAATAGTCATCTGTACTTAATCACTTTTCTTCTTTTTTTCTGTAATTTTCACCTATCTTTCTTCCTGTCCTTCTTCTCCTCCTCCTCCTCCTCCTCCTCCTCCTCCTCCTCCTCCTCCTCCTCCTCCTCCTCCTCCTCCTCCTCCTCCTCCTCCACCTAATACTCTCGTACTTTACAGGATTCTCCCAAGAGGTGTTTACTCCTAAACTTCTTATATAGTCAAGTCACGCACTCCTCCTCCTCCTCCTCCTCCTCCTCCTCCTCCTCCTCCTCCTCCTCCTCCTCCTCCTCCTCCTCCTCCTCCTCCTCCTCCTCTTCTTCTTCCTCCTCCTCCCAGTAGAGGTGAAAATATGTGGTTTAAGAGGTGAGTCATGGGCAGAATGTTCATCATGGTATTAATTCTTACTTCTCTTCCTTGTTCCTCATTATTTCTTTTCATTCCCTCACGATCGAATGCCGAAAAAACTAACTTCTTTCTCTTTCATTGCTAAGATTTTACACTTAATTGATGTTTTTCGGCGAAATTTTCTTTAGCTTGTATTTGTGTTTATTCTTGTATCTCATTCCTCATTATTTTTCACTCTCTCACGATAGAATGCTGAAAAAACTAACTCATTTCTCTTTCAATGCTAATATTTTACACTTGGTTCATTGTTTTTAGGAGGTCTTTTTTTTTTAGCTTGTATTTGTGTTTACTCTTGTATCTCTTTCCTCATTAAGTTTTTCATCTCGTTAAAATAGAATAAAGAAAAAAAAACTGCCTTCATTTATTACTTATTTTCATATTCACAGTTCTCTTTTACGAGGTTTGTGTTATTAGTGGTATTTATATTGTCATTAGTTTCCTCTTTCTTCTTTTCTTCATTTTAACTTGACTTCTTTCATCTAACTAACTTATTAATTCTATTTCACTTTATTTTTCATTTATTCCATTTCCCTCCGTCTAAATTCATCCCAACTTGATACTTTTTTCATTTATTTTCATCATATTTCTCCTGCACAAGTTTGAAATCCCTCTTCCTCGATTCCCACACTCAATGTCCTTGTTAAACTTTATGAAATGTTTCAATCGATTTCTTTTTACGGTTACGGCCTCGATACATGAGAGGAAACAGCCCAGCCGACCACCAGCCACTGTCAACAAGAGGCGACGTCTGGCTGGTGGCTGGCTGCTTTTCCTTATACCTTTCCTGCTTCTCTCTGCCTCTACGTTTACTCCCACTTTCCTACTCCCTATCTTCCATTCATCTTCTCAATCGCTCTCTACCTTTCCCTCTCTCCTTTCTTTTGCCATCTATACACTTTTCTTATCCATCTCTCTCTCTCTCTCTCTCTCTCTCTCTCTCTCTCTCTCTCTCTCTCTCTCTCTCTCGAGTGACTGAGTGAATGAGTAAGTTAATGAGTGAGTGAGTGAGTGAGTGAGTTGGTGAGTGAGTAAGTGAGTGAGTGAGTGAATGGATGAGTGTGTGGGTGAATGAGTGACTGACTGAGTTGGTGAGTGAGTGAGTGAGTGAGTGAGTGAGTGAGTGAGTGAGTGGGGGAGTAAGTGGATGAGTGAGTGGTTGGGTGAGTGAGTGAGTGGGGGCAACGCTACTTAGGTGGTATTAAGGGTGCATTGTGCTAGGAAAATACAGCTTTTTATAATCCAAACTATTACGAACTAGCATTAACTATCCGTGATTAATAAACATGAAAACTTGTTGCATTAAGTCATTTCAGAACTCGACAACAAATTTCACTCCCCACACAAACACACAAACAACAAAACAGGAAAGAAAAAACAACAATAACGAAAAACAAAACCGTGACACGACAAAAAACGGGAAGAAAAACAGAGTAGTCGCCCCTCAGAAAAACAGAACATAGAAAACGTGAACCCAACCCAAAAAAAAAAAAAAAAGAAATACTGGTTCACAAAAGACATGTACAGTGGTTCTCTTTCCTCCTCTCCTTCCATCCATCCCTCCCCCCTTCCATCCCTCCCTCCAAAACAAGACAAGCTGGTGAAAGGACAAAAAAAAAAAGTGAAAAAAAATGCAGGGTTTATTCCAGTCACTCCTCGCCACTCCACTCTGTAACTCAAAACGTAAATTCTTCGCCTGCCAGACCATAAATTTCAGGAAGCTAATGTAAAAATCCGGAAAAAGATGGGAAAATACTCCTCCTCCTCCTCCTCCTGTTTGGAAAATATGAGAGTGAAATATATCCTTTTGTTATGTATGTGTGTGTGTGTGTGTGTGTGTGTGTGTGTGTGTGTGTGTGTGTGTGTGTGTGTGTGTGTGTGTGTGTGTGTGTGTGTGTGTGTGTGTGTGTGTGTGTGTGTGGCCAGAAAAACGTGGGATGTGCGCGTATATGTGCTCGAGTACGTACCCCCAGGTGTGTGTGTGTGTGTGTGTGTGTGTGTGTGTGTGTGAGGCGTGTATCAGTGTGTACAAGTGTAGGCGGCGTGTGTGTGTGTGTGTGTGTGTGTGTGTGTGTGTGTGTGTGTGTGTGTGTGTGTGTGTGTGTGTGTGTGTGTGTGTGTGTGTGTGTGTGTGTGTGTAATAAATACCCACCTACACATTAATATCAACAATACTCGTGGGAACAACACAACAGAAGTAAAAACATGATCTATAAATACTCACTTTGCTCTGATCTCCCCCGAGGCGTCCCGAGACACACGCACTCACTCACCTGGGAGAGAGAGAGAGAAGAGAGAATAAGTAGTGATGGTGGTGGTGGTTGTGATGGTGGTGGTGGTTGTGATGGTGGTGGCTGTGATGGTGATGGTGACGGTGGGAGTGATATTAACCCCATCAGTACTGAGACACATTTTTTACCTTGATTTTAGTGTATAATTAGACAATTTATTGACATTAGGAAGGGTCTATGAAGGTCAGAAGAATAATGGCCAGAATTTTCACTATTTTAATCCCCCACATGAGTATCTGAAGCTGTATAAAATCACCGAATAGTAACCAGAATGAATAGGAAAACACGTCATGGTACTGAAGGGGTAAAAAGCGCCAATAGTAATGACAAAAGCAGCACTAGTGATAATAATGATAGTAGTAGTAACAAGAACAGTATTAGTAATGATAATGATAGTAAATACACACACTACACATCATGATATTAAAACGCAGAGAAAAATCATGTAAAATCACTCTTAGGTAAGGTAATCAGAAGAGTAAAAAACAAATACACTCAACAGAAAAAAAAAACATGAAGAACAAATGAATAGAAGTCCACAAACCAACACAAACCTCTTAACTCTCTTCAATACTGAGACACATTTTCTACCTTGATTTTA
>NC_059299.1:837500-840000 GCF_017591435.1 Portunus trituberculatus
AACCTAAGCCGCTGCATCCTGATCTCTTTGCATGTACGTCCCTTTACTTCTCTCTCTCTCTCTCTCTCTCTCTCTCTCTCTCTCTCTCTCTCTCTCTCTCTCTCTCTGTCTCTCAACAGGTGGCTAGACGGTGACGGATGGTGGACTGCCTTAGCAACAGGTGTGTGTGTGTGTGTGTGTGTGTGTGTGTGTGTGTGTGTGTGTGTGTGTGTGTGTGTGTGTGTGTGTGTGTGTGTGTGTGTGTGTGTCGCCACGTTTGGTTGAAAAGTTAATGCTAAATTTTTCAATCAACGAACGAAATGGAAAAAAAAATGTAAAAATAAAAAAAACATTTCGCTATTCGCCAAAATTAATTAAAAAATGCAGATGAGAGAGAGAGAGAGAGAGAGAGAGAGAGAGAGAGAGAGACGATCTTTATGGTTATTCATTTAAAACTCTCTCTCTCTCTCTCTCTCTCTCTCTCTCTCTATAAACATAGTGAATGAAATTTTTAGCAGCTTTATACAATTTGCACCAGTAATGTTATAACAAACTTTTACTGCAAAACTCTTTGGCGAGCAAGTGAGTAAAATATTCATAGACTAAAGCTACAGAACTATTCCCAGGCAACACATCACCCTTATGGAAACGACGCCAAAATAATAATAATAATAATAATAATAATAATAATAATAATAATAATAATAATAATAATAATAATAAAATGGATTAAAAAAAATAAGTTGAAAAAAAGAAAAAGTTTAAAAAAAGGTTGTTTTGAAAAGTCACGGTGTTTATAAAATGATGTATTTTTCTTATTTTCTTTAAGTCTGTTTTGGTTATCTCTCTCTCTCTCTCTCTCTCTCTCTCTCTCTCTCTCTCTCTCTCTCTCATATGGAAACGATGCCAAAATAAAAGAGATTTAAAGACTAATAAAACGAAGATTGGTATCAAAAAGTCACGGGTTTATAAAAATACAATTCTCTGCTTTCTTTAAATCTCTCTCTCTCTCTCTCTCTCTCTCTCTCTCTCTCTCTCTCTCTCTCTCTCTCACACACACACATACATGGCATTTAATCCCCTTTACGTGCCACAAACAGAGCCTGGAGTGTTCCGTCTACAAACACCTTCTTCTTAGCGCCATCAAAGCAAGCACTCCCATTGGTTCCCTCCCCTCTGACGTCACTCTTCCCTGTGCTACCCCGCCTGTGATTGGCTGTCCCTCCCTCCGTTCAAACTGGCATGGTTGGGATTTGCCTGATTCAAAATAGTCGTGGGAATGAGTGGTTGTGTTTGCTGTTTGTTTTAGCTTGTTTTTTTTTTTTTTTTTTTATCTATTGTTTATTTTTATTTATTTATTTTCATATTTTTGTTTCTTTTCTATTTTGTTATTTTTATGTTTAAGAGTGTTTAGTGTGATTGTTCTCTGTCTCTTTCTCTGTCTTTCTCTTTCCTTTCTCTCTCTCTCTCTCTCTCTCTCTCTCTCTCTCTCTCTCTCTCTCTCTCTCTCTCTCTCTCTCTCTTTTAATCTACTCTAATTTTGAAGGATTATGTGGAAATGAGGTGATGATCTTCCCTTATCTTCCTCCCTCCCTTCCCTTCCTCCTCCTCCTCCTCCTTCTCGTCCTCCTCCTCCTCCTCCTCCTCCTCCTCCTCCTCCTCCTTCTCCTCCTTTTCAACTAAGAATCAAGAGAGGAAATCTGAAAAAGTTAACGAGACAAAGAAAAACACTCGATGCTACTCAAAGATTTCAAAATATTTATAATGCCTCGACTTTGTGACATAAACTTTGACTTCCTGTGTGTGTGTGTGTGTGTGTGTGTGTGTGTGTGTGTGTGTGTGTGTGTGTGTGTGTGTGTGTGTGTGTAGGTGTGTGTGTGAGTGTTTTTTGGGGTGTATTCTTGGTGTTATTGGGTGTTTTTTCAGTGTGTCTGAGTCATTGTGGGTGTTGAGGGCAGTGTTTGGATGTGATGTGAGTCTAAAAGTGGTTTACTGGAGAAACTGAACGTAAGCAGGTCACAAAGTACTGGGAGGCATTTTTACCTTGAGTTTTGGGTATGATTAGACGATTTTATTGACATTAGGAAGGGTCTATGGAGGCCAGAAGATTAACCCCTTCAGCACCATGACGCGTTTTCATATTCACTCTGCTTACTATTTGGTGATTTCATACAGCTTCAGAAACTTATATGGGAGATCAAAATAGTTAAGACTTTGGCCAATAATATTCTGACCTTCATAGACCCTTCCTAATGTCAATAAAATGGTCAAATTGTACACAAAACTCAGAGTAAAGATGTATCCCAGTACTGAAGGGGTTAATGGCCACTATCTTCACTATTCTAATCCCCATATAAGTTTCTGAAGCTTTATAAAATCACCAAATAATAAGTAGAATGAACATGAGAGGTTAAATCTGAAGAAACCCAACACGTGACAGCAACACAAGGCTTTCTTCACGCATCAACCGCCTCGGGACACGACATAAGCTTGCTTCTCTAGATATCAATGCACTTTTATT
>NC_059299.1:847500-850000 GCF_017591435.1 Portunus trituberculatus
GTCTCCCGTTTATTCCTGAAGTTTTCTCTTTTACTTCGACTCCATTTTCTATTTCCGAGTAACCAATCACATCTCACACTTTTTTATAGCTTATTAGGCAACATTCGTTTTATTTTCGCGTTCCTTTTCCGTTTTCTTTTGTTTTTTTCTTCAGTCTCCCATTAATCTCTAAATTTTCTGTTTTACTTCCATTTTCTTCAAACAAATCACACGTCATATATATTTTTTTTTTCATAGTTAATTAAGCAACCCTTTTTATTTTCACGTTTATTTTCCGTTTTGCTTCCATTTCCTGATAATAAATCACGTCATACATTTTTTTTTTTTTAGTTTATTAGGCAACCTTATTTTTCTCTTTTTTTTTTTTTACTATTTTCACGTCCATTTTCAGCTTTGGTTTGGTCTTTTTTCAGTCTCCCATTAATCTCTAACGTTTTCTGTTTTACATATATTTACTTTCAACAAATCACACGTCATATATATTTTTTTTTACAGTTAATTAGACAACATATCTTTTTTTTTTTATTCCCATCTACGCTCGATTTTTAGTGCCTTGATATCAACATTTTAATAATTTCCAGATAGAAAAATAATAACCAACATATTTTTTTTTTCCCTGCGATTTTAATTAAGCAGCGAAACATTTCTTGGCTCTTTTTTCCTTGACGTACATTTAATTTCCCATGTTTTCTGTGATGTTTGGTCTTTCTTTGGCCTTCTACTTAAGTGTCCTTCATTACTTCCAGCAACGCAGCCTTATGAAAGTCCAGCTTCTTCATGCGCTTCCGGGAATGTGTATCCGCTCCTTCTCTTCATCCTCTCATGTAGATCCGCTCCTTCTCTTCACCCTCTCATGTCTATCCGCTCCTTTTCTTCACTCTCATGTCTATCCGCTCCTTTTCTTCACTCTCACATATGTATCCGCTCCTTCTCTTCATCCTCTCATGTCTATCCGCTCTCATTCTCACCATAGCATGTGTATCCGCTCTCTTTCACTTCCTCTCATTACTGGGACGCATTTTTACCATCAGTTTCGTGTGCGATTGGACCATCTTTATTGACATTAGGAAAGGTCTATGGAGGTCAGAACATTAACTCTCGTATTGCTCCTTGGTACACCTTTCCCTCTTTACCAATCACTAAATGAATAAATAAATAGGAACCAGACAGCAACGAACTCAATTAGTGTGTGTGTGTGTGTGTGTGTGTGTGTGTGTGTGTGTGTGTGTGTGTGTGTGTGTGTGTGTGTGTGTGTGTGTGTGTGTTACTACAAACTTCCAATAAGCACACAATTCAAACAAGTTAAATTAATGGACTCAATTATCTAAGTGTTATTTGCCATTAGGAAGTTGTTATTCTCCTCTCTCTCTCTCTCTCTCTCTCTCTCTCTCTCTCTCTCTCTCTCTCTCTCTCAGGGGCCAAGAAAAATGCGTTCAATTACAGAAACAAGGCAGATAATGGGCCAAGTTTCTTTCCTCCTTTCAGACACAAGATATGGGACGAGAGAGAGAGAGAGAGAGAGAGAGAGAGAGAGAGAGAGAGAGAGAGAGAGAGAGAGAGAGAGAGAGAGAGAGAGAGAGAGAATAAGTGCTATATCAACAGAAAGCACACACACACACACACACACACACACACACACACACACACACACACACACACGAGAAACAAGCAACAGAAATGGAAAAAAAAAAAGAAAACAGGAAAGGCAGGAAAAACACTGGGAGGGAAATGAAGATGGATGAAGATGAAGACGAATATTCAACAAAAGAACAAGGAAACACCACCATCACCACCACCAGCACCACCAGCGCCACCACCACCACCACCGCCACCACCACCACCACCTCCAGCAGGGCAGACATACGCGTATAATTTGATTTACCAATGTGTGGAGGACGTAAAATGTTTGGCAGCCACGCCACCTGCACACTATAATGAGAGAGAGAGAGAGAGAGAGAGAGAGAGAGAGAGAGAGAGAGAGAGAGAGAGAGAGAGAGAGAGAGAGAGAGAGAGAGAGAGAGAGACAGACAGACAGACAGACAGACAGACAGACAGACAGACAGACAGACAGAGAGAGAGAGAGAGAGAGAGTGTGTGTGTGTGTGTGTGTGTGTGTGTGTGTGTGTGTGTGTGTGTGTGTGTGTGTGTGTGTGTGTGTGTGTGTGTGTGTGTGTGTGTGTGTGTGTGTATAAATGACGTTTTTCCTTCACTTATTCATCTCGTTAATTCAAATGACAAATCACTGATTAAAATACACGAACGTTCTCAGAGTTTCAATATTTAGTTTTTCATATTCAACAAGTGCACAAAACCAATGATTTTCTTATCGTTTCCTTATCTCTCTCTCTCTCTCTCTCTCTCTCTCTCTCTCTCTCTCTCTCTCTCTCTCTCTCTCTCTCTCTCACCAATCCAATTACGGACACTCACTCCCTCACCTTTTTTCCTTCTCCTCCTCCTCCTCCTCCTCCTCCTCCTCCTCCTCCTCCTCCTCCTCCTCCTC
>NC_059299.1:855000-870000 GCF_017591435.1 Portunus trituberculatus
GAATAAGAGAGAAAAGAGATAAACAAAGAAGCAAGGAAGAACAGAAGAAAAAGGGGAAAAAAGGTAATAAGAAGGAAGAGGTCAGGAAAAGAAAAGAAAACAGGAAGCTGCGAAAGAGAAGAAGAAGAAGAAGAAGAAGAAGAAGAAGAAGAAGAAGAAGAAGAAGAAGAAAGAAAAGAAGAAGAAAGAAAGAAGAAATAATAACACTTGCACCTTCAGAGAGAGAGAGAGAGAGAGAGAGAGAGAGAGAGAGAGAGAGAGAGAGAGAGAGAGAGAGAGAGAGAGAGAGAGAGAGAAGAAAGAGATAAAGAGAAAGAGATAAAGAGAAAGAGAGAGACAACTTTATCCATCCCAGGAAAGGAGAAACAAAATACACGCAAAGAAATTTATGTTAAACCCTCCTCTCTCTCTCTCTCTCTCTCTCTCTGAAGGGGTCCAAATATTTATCTTTTTATTTATTCATTCTCGCTGGCAAATTCTCGTACTCCCCTCCACCGCCATTACTTCAGCCAGCAACCCACGAAACACACACGCGGCGACCACCAGAGCGCACAAAAAAGGGCTGGAAATAATTGCACAGCCGCATAACTCAAGTGATGCCTGACGCTGCCTCCAATTAAAATGCCACAGGTGGGTACAGAGGTATGTGCTGTGCTGTGTTGCTCATTGCTGTGTTTCCTGGACTCTTTTTTTCTTTTACATTGTTTTATTTTATTTTTCCATTTTTTTTTTTTTTTCATCGGTTTTTACAGCAATATGTGAATTTTTCGTCTTTTTTTATTGTTTTTATTTCTTTTTTTTTTTTTTATTTCTTGTTCTTTTCATTTTCATCAGTTTTTTATAGCATTTATCTAAGATTTTTTTCGCTTTTTTTCATTTTTATTTCTTGTTTTTTCTATTTTTCGCTTTTTTTTCCTTTATTTTCTAGTTTTTTTTCATTTTAGTTCGTTTTCAATCGTTTTTTACAACCATGTATGATTTTTCTAGTTATTTTTCTTTTTCTCGCTTTATTTCTTGTTTTTTTTTCAATATTTTTTATAGCAATCCGTGTATGAATTTTTTACTTTTTTTTCGTTTTATTTCTTGTTTTTTGGGGGGATTTTGTTTTGTATCGTCTTTTGTTTCGTTATGTATGTGTTTTCCCGTTCTCTCTCTCTCTCTCTCTCTCTCTCTCTCTCTCTCTCTCTCTCTCTCTCTCTCTCTCTCTCTCTCTCTCTTTTGTATCGTCTTATTTCTAGCAATGCAAGTTTTTTTCCCCCTTTTTTCCTTTTTTTCTGTTTTTTTCTATTTCTCTCTTTGTTCGCTTTTTTATTTATTTTTTGTTTGTGTATATTTTTCCCCGTTTCTCTTCTTTCTTTTTCGTTGCTACTTTAATCAGCTTTTTCTATCAATACGTGTGTTTTTTTCCTTTTCTTTCTCTCTTTTCATTTTTCTTCATCTTATTTATATGTTTTTCTCCCATTTTTCCTTTCATTTCTCTCTTTTTCGTTTTTTTGTCCTAATTTTCCTTTCATTTTTCTCTTTTTCGTTTTTTCTCCCATTTTTTCCTTTCCTTTCTCTCTTTTTTTTTTGTCCTTTTGTTTCTATATTTTTTAGTAATGTTTGTAAGTGTTTTTTTTTTATTTATTTTTCTTTTTTTTCGTTCCTACTTTAATTTGTACGTTTTTCTATAAATGTATGTTTTTTTTTCTTTTCTTCTCTCTTTTCCTTTTTATTTTTTTATTTCTATGTTTTCTATCAATGCATTTATCATTTTTCTCTTATTTCTCTCTTTTTTTCTTTTTCCTTATTTTTCTATGTGTATATGTTTTTTTATATTTTTTTTCTCTTTTCTTTCGATTTTTCTTTCTTTCGTTTTTATTCATATTTACAAAGATTTTTCTAGTAATGGATGGATTTTTTTCTTTTGTTTTCTCTTTTCCATTCTTTCTTTTTTTATTTACGTAGTTTTTTCCTTCATTTCTCTCTTTTTCGTCTTCGTCTTTTTGTTTCTATCAATTTTTCTAGCGATTTTCGTTTTCTTCACACTGATTTATCAATTCGTGGTCACGTTCTCTATTTATTTCCCATTTTCTCTCGGTTTATGATACAACACACACACACACACACACACACACACACACACACACACACACACACACACACACACACACACACACACACACACTTCATCATCACCACCAGTACTACACCTAATATAAGCACCACCTCCACACCACTAAGCCACACCACAACACCACTAACACCACTAACACCAACCTCCTCCCCAGCACTCCCCAGCACTCCCCAGCCCTCCCTAAGCCCAGAGACAGCAGACAGAGACAGGAACTTAATGTAATGCAGCCTTGTGTGTTTTGCATAGAAATGAGAGCGAGGCAGAGAGAGGTGAGGGGAGCAAGAGAGAGAGAGAGAGAGAGAGAGAGAGAGAGAGAGAGAGAGAGAGAGAGAGAGAGAGAGAGTAGCAATAACCACGCAGACAGATAGTGTGGGAGAGACATACGCAGGGTGACATACACACACACACACACACACACACACACACACACACACGTACACTGACAGAGGGAGAGTAGGAGAGTAGAGGGAGAGGGAGAGGGAGAGGAGAGGGAGAGGGAGAGAGAGAGAGAGAGAGGTAGGCAAGCTGGCAAAGAGCATTATCCTCGAACAGTTGAAGGGACACACACACACACACACACACACACACACACACACACACACACACACACACACACACACACACACACACACACACACACGGAATACTTAACTCGTACACAAAATAGAATTACTTACAAAACAAAAGTGAAATTATAAGTTCTCTCTCTCTCTCTCTCTCTCTCTCTCTCTCTCTCTCTCTCTCTCTCTCTCTCTCTCTCTCTCTTCTCTACAAACACAGATTTCCTTTCAACTTACTCTAACCCAACCTCTCTCTCTCTCTCTCTCTCTCTCTCTCTCTCTCTCTCTCTCTCTCTCTCTCTCTCTCTCTCTCTCTCTACTACTACTACTACTACTACTACTACTACTACTACTACTACTACTACTACTACTACTACTACTACTACTACTACTACTACTACTACAATTACTACTACTACTACTACTACTGCTACAACTACAACAACAACAACAACAACAACTACTACTACTACTACTACTACTACTACTACTACTACTACTACGACTACAACAACTACAACTACAACTACTACAACAACAACTACTACTACAATTTTGCCTGTGTGGATGGATCATTTACAAAGGATGATAAGAACACCGCTGGCCTTTTACTCTCAACTGTTGGTAAAAGCAGAATCCTCTTAAGTGATTCTGTATTCCTCGACCACTCTGCTCAATCCTCCAGATGCCTCTCAAAACTGCAGCGGAAATGTTTACGATAAGAAGAAGTAGGAGTAATAAGTAAAGGCAGCAATAATAGCAGTAACAATAACAATATATGGACTTAAACATCAGTGTGGGTACTGTAGGCAATTTATATATGTGTGGGTGTTTCTTCAATACAAACAGATTATTCCCTCAAATATATTGTCATACACCATCTTTTTCTTTTTTTTCTCTCTCTCTTTTCTCTGTTTTTTTCGTGTTTTTTCTCTTTCTCATTCTCTTTTTGTAAACTGCGGATATGAAAGGATAGAAAAACTACGATATCTTTTTTCTTTTTTCCCTTTTTTCCAGTTTTTCCCTCCACTATCTATGGTGTAAAGATATTTTTCCTCATTCTCTCTCTCTCTCTCTCTCTCTCTCTCTCTCTCTCTCTCTCTCTCTCTCTCTCTCTCTCTCTTACAAACACATTATCTCTTATAGATGATTACCTCTCTCTCTCTCTCTCTCTCTCTCTCTCTCTCTCTCTCTCTCTCTCTCTCTCTCTCTCTCTCTCTCTCTCTCTCTCTCTATACCACAGACGCGTGTGTTGGGAGAGACTAGGAGGCATGCTTCCTCTCACAACACTCCCAAGGGAAAAGAGAGAGAGAGAGAGAGAGAGAGAGAGAGAGAGAGAGAGAGAGAGAGAGAGAGAGAGAGAGAGAGAGAGAGAGAGAGAGAGAGAGAGAGAGAGAGAAGAAGAAGAAGTAAGACGAGAAGGAGAAGAAAGGAGGGAACAAAAAGTGAAGAGAGAGAGTTTCTGATAAAAGGGAGGAAGAGAAGGAGGAATAGAGAGAGAGAGAGAGAGAGAGAGAGAGAGAGAGAGAGAGAGAGAGAGAGAGAGAGAGAGAGAGAGAGAGAGAGAGAGAGAGAGAGAGAGAGAGAGAGAGAGAGAAAAGAGAAAAGAAAAATTAATGAAGGAGAACAGGTGTAGAGAAGGACAAGATGAAAGGAAGGAACTGAAGAAGAAGGAAGGAAGGAAGGAAGGAAGGAAGGAAAGAAGAAGAGAGAGAATGGAGGAGATGGAGAGAAATGAAAAAGGAGAAACATAATAAAAAAGAAAATGAAAGAGAGATAGAGATGAAGAAATTTTAAAGAAAGATAAAAAAAGAAAGAAAAGGGAAAAAGAGAAGAGAGAGAAAAGGAGGATAATATAAACAGGAAAGAAAGATAGATGAGAGAGAGAGAGAGAGAGAGAGAGAGAGAGAGAGAGAGAGAGAGAGAGAGAGAAAGATAAACGAGAGATAAAAGACAGATGTGTTTCAAAGGGAAGGGAAAAATAGGAGAAAACCTGTAACATATTGAGAGAGAGAGAGAGAGAGAGAGAGAGAGAGAGAGAGAGAGAGAGAGAGAGAGAGAGAGAGAGAGAGAGAGAGAGAGAGAGAGAGAGAGACATTCCTTCATTATACCACAGAAAGTCAAAGAAGAAAAAGAAATAAGAAAACGGAAAAAAAAAGTCACACACACACACACACACACACACACACACACACACACACACACACACACACACACACACACACACACACAGAACGAAGATAAAGGGGAAAAAACCCATAAAAAAAGCAAAAAACACGAAGAAAAATGAAAATCAGACGAAACATTCACGCCACATCACGCAAATTAGGAAACCAGCGATCAAAGAAGAGAGAGAAAGAGACGCCAGCGAAAGAAAGAGAAAGAAAAAAGAGAAATCGAGTGAAAGTCAATGAAACAGAACAAGGGAATTAAGGGGAGCGAACCAAAGTGGGAAAGGCAAAGGGAAGTGAACGAAGCATTATGAAATCTCTCCCAAAGCTTCTGCACCAAAGAGGAACCATAAAGGACAATACTAAAAGCCGTATTTCGATTCTGAACGTAAATTTATGAGAAAAATAGACCCAGAGGTTGTTGGAGTAATTCACGTTTTCTTTATAGGGAGTAGCGTTTTCTTTTTTCAATTTTTTTAGGGGAGACTTCTAAAGATTTCCTTTTTTTTTTAACTTTAGTGTAAGGAAACCAGATTTTTTTTTTTTTTTAGTGGTAAAGGTGAAATGTGTAAATAGGACATAACTGAATCATGCTATCATTTTTTTCATTTTTTCTTTTCTTTTTCAGCTTATTTTTTCATTTTTTTTATATTTTTCCCCTTTCTTCTCTGATATACGGAAAATATATACATGAAAAGGTACATTTCTAAGAAGATAACAGATAAACTTAACATACCTCTCTCTCTCTCTCTCTCTCTCTCTCTCTCTCTCTCTCTATCGGCTTATCTATCTATTTATATTTCTATCCATCTCTCTCTCTCTCTCTCTCTCTCTCTCTCTCTCTCTCTCTCTCAGCAGTTTTCTGTATATAGGACTCCACACTAAGGGTTTAGAGAACTTAATTGTAGCATCGATCATAAACAAACTTAATAGTCGCTACTTTCCTTCCTATGGGTTCACTTCCTTCAACCAGCGGAGTCTTAAACCTTCCCTCTCTTGGCCATGAATTAAAGACTACCAGGAATTTCATATACGACTTTACAAGAATCAAATTAATAGAAATTGATTAAATAAAGAGAGGTAATAAATAAGAGGTAATAGAAGAAACATACATAAATAAAACCTCGTGTGAATATTTGAAGCGATAGCGAGACCGCGAGAGCGAGAGAGAGAGAGAGAGAGAGAGAGAGAGAGAGAGAGAGAGAGAGAGAGAGAGACTAGAGGCCGTGTAAGTGATCCTAAGGGAAATCTAATGCTAAGATAAGAGGGATTTAATGGCATTTAAAAGAAGACACAGCGAGAGCCCAAAAGTGAGATAAAAAGAGTAATATTGTAGGGAAGAAATGATGAGGAAACCTTTGTAGTAGCAGTAGTAATGGCGGTAGTAGTAGTAGTAGTAGTAGTAGTAGTAGTAGTAGTAGTAGTAGTAGTAGTAGTAGTAGTAGTAGTAGTAGTAGTAGTAGTAGTGAGTCACTACTACTATACAGAAGAACAAATTAAAGGATAAACAAGAGAGACACAGAGAGAGAGAGAGAGAGAGAGAGAGAGAGAGAGAGAGAGAGAGAGAGAGAGAGAGAGGCTAAAAATAAAAAGGGCAAACAAAGAAAAAATCGAAAACAAACAGAAGAATACAATACGACAAAGGAAAGCTCAAAGACAAAGATACACACACACACACACACACACACACACACACACACACACACACACACACACACACACACACACACACACACATACATACATACATACATACATACATACATATATAATCACGTATACAATAATAATAGAGCAAGTAGTTTGGCCCTCATCAGATTCTATTCAGGTTAAAGAAAGGCACACACTAGTTATTCTCTCTCTCTCTCTCTCTCTCTCTCTCTCTCTCTCTCTCTCTCTCTCTTACTTTATGAGTGGTGCGCCTATTCAAAACGTTCCAATAACACACACACACACACACACACACACACACACACACACACACACACACACACACACACACACACACACACACCTTAATCATTTTCACTAATGATCGCAAGGTTTAAAGACTCCCTTCCTCTCCCAAGCACTCTCTCTCTCTCTCCCTCTCTCTCTCTCTCTCTCTCTCTCTCTCTCCGCCTCTCCACTCTCCCTCTCTTACCTCCACTAATTCACTTTCCTTTCCCTTCACTTTTTTTCCTCTCCCTTTTATTACATTCTCCTCTCTCCTCTCTCGTCTCTCTCTCTCTCTCTCTCTCTCTCTCTCTCTCTCTCTCTCAATGGTCCGTCAGTCACGAGGCCGCAGCGACATCAAGTTTAATAATCAAGTTTCAAAACACAAATAAAGTTCACATCACTCATGCCATGAATAGTTATGAAAAAAAAAATGCCAACTTCATTATTCACTATTTGCATAGACTGTTAATGCACCTCTCTCTCTCTCTCTCTCTCTCTCTCTCTCTCTCTCTCTCTCTCTCTCTCTCTCTCTCTCTGTAATTTTGTTTGTACAGCTGAAACACACAGCACCAATTTCGTTACGAAGATTAAATGTCTTGTGTTACCACTCCGCCATTTACTGCTACTGCAATGTTCATTTTTTCCACCCCCCCCACAACTCCCTCTTCCCCTCCATTTCCCTCCCCTTCCCTCCTATCGCCCCTCATTCCCATTTTTTTTTATTTCTATTCCTATTTCTCTCCCGAATTGGACGTGAAAATTCCTGTAGAGCTCGCTACACCCTTCGCTCCATCTACGTTTTCTTCTTCCTCCATAGAAAACAGGTTATAGTATTATAGGGCGTATTATGCAAAGGAAGAAGAGAGGTAAGAGGTGATGGTGGTGGTAGAGTTGGCAGTAGTAGTAGTAGTAGTAGTAGTAGTAGTAGTAGTAGTAGTAGTAGTAGTAGTAGTAGTAGTAGTAGTAGTAGTAGTATAATGCATATCTTAATAATTCACTAATATTACTTCCTGAACATAACAAACAATAAAACACTAAATCCCGCAGTAGCATCAATAGCAGCAATCGCACCGCCTCCACCACCGTCACCACCACCACCACCAGTAATACCCAGCCATTGCCTCTCTCCTTCCTCTCCTTCTCTCGTTCCTCGTCTTTTTCTCAAGGCATTTCACACTTTACACTCCCCGACGCTATTGACTCGCAACACACAGTAAACATGTGCGTGGAAGAGCCCTCCTTCACTTCACCCTCACTTCCCTCACCTCCCCCTCCTCCTACCTCTCCCCCCCTCTCCCACCATTCTCCCTCTCTCACCAGCATCTGTACAGACCATGGTATCGACTCACCCCTTCTAAACGACACCATTTAGTCGTATCGGGAGGCGGGGACGACCACCATCCCTTGAGGTACGTAGCTAAGTCGTGTTCTGAAGAGAGGCAAGGGTGTACCAATATGGCGCCGCCTGGAAATGGCTTCTGGGCGTATAAACATGGCGGATACCTTGAAAAGTGTTGCTATTCTCTCTCTCTCTCTCTCTCTCTCTCTCTCTCTCTCTCTCTCTCTCTCTCTCTCTCTCTCTCTCTCTCTCTCTCTCTCTTTATTTATTTAGGATTTTCGTGTTTCAACGAGGCGGAAAGGTTAAAGTAATTATGTATTTATATTTTCCCCCTCCGATCTAATAAAAAGAAATGACAGTTTGGAAATTAGTTTATATTTTTTTCATAGACATTTTTTTCCTTTCCTTTTCTAAAACTGCCTTATATTTGACATGAGTTATGCAAAAAAAAACTGGTATTCCATTACAGTCCTGTATCTTTATTCATCTCCTATACTTCCTCTCCCTCTAAAAATGTCTCACGGTCATGAAAAAAAAGAAAAAAAATAACACAAAGACAAAAGAGAAACCTTTGCATTTTACTGATTACAAGAGAAAGAGTTCCAGATTTTCATCACTGGAACTGTCAACAACTTTTCATCTCGCAATGCAATCTCTCTCTCTCTCTCTCTCTCTCTCTCTCTCTCTCTCTCTCTCTCTCTCAAACAGAAAGTCACAAAAAGTTCCTTTCAAGAAAACAGAATAAATCACCTCTCTCTCTCTCTCTCTCTCTCTCTCTCTCTCTCTCTCTCTCTCTCTCTCTCTCTCTCTCTCTCTCCTCCCCTTTCCCTTTCCCTCTCCCCCTCTCTCTATCTCCATCTCCCAGTCTTTTCCTCCCTCTCTCTCTCTCTCTCCCTTTCTCCCTCCCTCTCCCTCTTTCTCTCCCACTCCAACCCACTCCCCCTCCCTCGATCTCCGTCCCACCCTCTACCAGAAATCTGATCTGCGAGAGTCTGGCAACCAATACTATATCCCTAGTTTGCATAAAAGACAAGCCACAGTCAAACACAGCCGAACTAAGGGCAAAATTCTTATACTTTCGCTTCTCCTGCCGCTGTCTAGTGAAGAGCGAGTATTTATGGAGCAAGGGGAGAGTTACCTGGCTTCATAACACCTGTTGGGGGACGCAATTTACGGAGCCCAGGTGAATAAAGGTGATGGAATAGATGAAGAAGAGAGAAAAAAGGTGGAAAAAGGCTGGGAGTGATAGAAGGAGAAAGAGAAGCAGAAGGAGGAGGAGGAGGAGGAAGAAGAGTGTGAAATATGCAAAAGAGAAAGAAGTGAGGAAAAATAAGGAAGGTTTGAAGGAGAATATGAAGATACGTAAAGAGAATGAGATCATAGCAATTAGGGAAATGGAAAATCTTGAGGGGAAAGTGAAAAATAAGGAGTGAAAGATAAAGAATGAGAGAGAGAGAGAGAGAGAGAGAGAGAGAGAGAGAGAGAGAGAGAGAGAGAGAGAGAGAGAGAGAGAGAAGGAAAGAACGGAGAAAAATGTGGAAGGAGAAAATAATTATACTATATTTCAGCACATGAAAGAGGAAGGAAGGAAAGAAGGAAGGAAGGAAGGAAGGAAGGAAGGAAGGAAGGAAGGAAAGAAGGAATGATGGAAGGAAGGAAATGCAGGAAGAATATAATAAAAGTGAAAACATATACAGGAAGATGAAACTAATTTTATCTGGCGTGCAAACAGTAGTAGTAGTAGTAGTAGTAGTAGTAGTAGTAGTAGTAGTAGTAATAGTAGTAGTAGTAATAGTAGTAGTAGTAGCAGCAGTAGTAGTACCAGCAGCAGTAGTAGTAGTAGTAGTAGTAGTAGTAGTAGTAGTAGTAGTAGTAGTAGTAGTAGTAGTAGTAGTAGTAGTAGTAGTAGTAGTAGTAGTAGTAGTAGTAGTAGTAGTAGTAGTAGTAGTAGTAGTAGTAGTAGTCGTAGTAACAGTAGTAGTCATCGTAGTAGTAGTATCATTAACATTATCTATCCTCATGTAAACAAAAGCTCATTGATTCAGGGTTCTCGGCGGCTCCACGGCAGGCAGGCAGCGCAACGTGTAGTAACTCAACACTCCTGCCTTCCCTGAGGTCAGCATGAATATTCAGTAACACGGTGAAACATTGCCCTCGGCGGTATTAGCCAGGAAACTCTTCGCCGCCGCCCACATTTCACTATCAACACAAACCTCACACCACAAGTCACCGGGAATTATCTATGGACTAAGTTGTTAAAGTCTACGGAGATTTTTACCCGCGTTTCATTACCTCGATACCCTGTTTATTTAGGTATTTACATATTTCATTTCACTATGAATATAACTCTAATGCATCACAAGTCACCGGTAGTTATCTACAGAGTTGTGAAATCTACGGTCCTCCTTACCCGCGTTTCATTACCTTGATATCCTATTTATCTATGTAGCTACTTATTTCTGTGTAACTCTAATGCACCACAAGTCACTGTGAGTTATCTACAGAGTGTTGAAAGTCTACGGTGGTTCTTACCCGCGTTTCATTACCTCGATATCCTGTTTATTTATGTATATACTTATTTCATTTCGCTATCAATGTGACTCTCATGCACCAAAAGTTAAAGGGAAATATTCGAAGGTTCAGCTGCAAAAGTCTACGGTGTTTCTTACTCACGTTTCAATACCTCGATGTGTTTTTAACTAGTTCTTAAGCCCTTGAGTACCATGACGGGTTTCCATCTTCCTTATGCTTACTATTTGGTGCTTTTATACAGCTTCAGAAACTTATGCTGGGGGAATAATGGCCACAGCATTCACTCTTTTAATCTTCTAATCTATATAGACCCTTCCTAATGTCAATAAAATGGACTAATCGCTCACAAATCTGAAGGTAAAAATATATCCCAGTTTCATGATCTCGCCATCCGTACTAATTAATCTTTTACATTATAATAAGAAAGTTATGGCATTTCTACTACCTTACTATATAAAGAATAGATATATTTCAGTTAAAACATGATAGGTGGAAATATTTTGATAGACTATACACAAGAACTGCCTCGTGTATACTGTTTAATTTCACCTGGTTTTCTTATACTTTTTTTTTTGTGAATATGGCAGTGTAACTCTTCATAAATTTCCTGGTGTCGCTATTCATAGTTTCCCTTTCATCAGCTTCCCGCGGCCGCCCACAATGCTATCATAAATCTCAATAAAAGCAAAGCAAATAATCACCGGATTCAAATGAGGCATATATTTCAATTAATAGCAACTAACCTCCATATCTCATTATTAATAGCTTAAATGATGATGATGTGTGTGTGTGTGTGTGTGTGTGTGTGTGTGTGTGTGTGTGTGTGTGTGTGTGTGTGTGTGTGTGTGTGTGTGTCAGTTTTCACCCTTCAAAAAATTACAAGAACACACAAAAAACACACATTAGGATCAGTAAAGTTAGAGAACAATCCATAAATAAACACAGAAATAAGATAAACACAAACATTTCTTCCTACATGCTCGCTCCTCATTTGTATTCCTTTGTGATTCAGTTCGAGGCCCGCTTCTAAATTGGCAACACTTCATCGACTCCCAAATGAAATCCCAACGTGGCCACACACACACACACACACACACACACACACACACACACACACACACACACACACACACACACACACACACATACACACACACACACACAAACACACGAGCGCCCGAAAACTGTCCAATAAAAGTGACGAAAATGACTCGAATTAAAAGCGGCCATAAAAGAGGAGAGGGGAAAAGGGGAATATTATAATAGGAAGTGGGTTCAAAAATAAAATGGATGGATAGGCTGAGTGATAGACGGTCGGGGAACGGGAAAGGGGGGGAGGGAAATTTTAGTGCCAATTACAATGATAGAGGAGAGAGGAAGGGGGAGGGAGGGAGAGAGAAAGAGAGACAGAGAGAGAGAGAGAGAGAGAGAGAGAGAGAGAGAGAGAGAGAGAGAGAGAGAAGAGGAATAGTTAATTAAATCAATATTAGTAGTAGTATTGCTAGTATTATTGTTATTGCTGCTATTATTATCATTGTTATTATAGGTATAGCCACCATTCAGGCTCGATTCAGCGGAAGATCATCAGATAGTTTAGAGAGACAGACAGACACACAAACAGACAGACAGATAGATGGATAGATAGATAGATAAGCAGGAAGAAAACAAGATAAAAGAAAGAAGTAGATATTTAAATATTTCCTAACATTTTCTCAATATTCACATACTCAGCATAATAAATAAACAATAGACACACACACACACACACACACACACACACACACACACACACACACACACACACACACACACACCTACTAAAACGCATTCAAAAACACATAAACTCAGGAAATTAAACTCAAAAACCCACCAACGATGCTAAAACTAACTCCCTTTTAACATACACACACATCAGAAGCCACAACTTTTCCCGCCACATTATCTCCCAAACTTGATTTACACCTGTACAAAGAGTTACCCCAAAAAACCCAACTCTACCACACGTAATGCTAATCCCGGTCCATTACAGATAGTTAAGACTCACACACAGATCAAACGGGGTAACAATTACACCTGTGGACACCTTCAATTGTTCGTCCATTACCTTACCTGCCATTTATGTAGAGTAATAGATGAAGGGAATTACAGGAGGATGAAAAAAGATATTATATTATAGTATAGAATAGTAATATCGTTAATATGACACTTAATTATCTTACTGTAGTTAAAAAGGTGCTTATAGTGGTGGTGGTTGTTGTGGTGGTGGTGGTGGTAGTAGTAGTAGTAGTAGTAGTAGTAGTAGTAGTAGTAGTAGTAGTAGTAGTAGTAGTAGTAGTAGTAGAACACGTCATGAGAAATAGAAAGAGAGAGAGAGAGAGAGAGAGAGAGAGAGAGAGAGAGAGAGAGAGAACTTTCCTGCACCATATATCACTTTCCTTTCTCCTTCCTCTTCCTATTTGTATAATGAGGAATACAACAATTTTTTACCTATCCAACCTCTCTCTCTCTCTCTCTCTCTCTCTCTCTCTCTCTCTCTCTAGGAATCATTCAAAGGTCCATATCAAACATCTCGCTTCACTCAATACTGCACAGCGAGCTTCATAGAAAATGGAAGACGAAAGGGGAAAAAACAAAAGGGGGAAACTAAATTAGAAAACGAAGAAGTGAATAAAACTGATGCAAAGAAAAATACAAATGTGACAACACGTGCATGTGGAGAAAAATGGTTGAAAAATGCAACGAAAGGGAGAAATATGGGAGCGAAAAAGAATGCAGGAGTAAGAGAAAGAGAAAGAGAGAGAGAGAGAGAGAGAGAGAGAGAGAGAGAGAGAGAGAAAGGACACGTCAACTACAAACAACATTTTCTTTCATTTTCATCATCGGAACATTGACAATTAATTATTCACTACACAAACTCACGACTTCCAATACTAAATGCAATATCTCTCTCTCTCTCTCTCTCTCTCTCTCTCTCTCTCTCTCTCTCTCTCTCTCTCTCTCTCTCTCTCGATTAGTCATTCATTATTCATTTCCTCTCCTAATGGACGCAACATAAACTAAGAAACGTGGCCCTAATATTTTCCTGTTTCCTCGTTTTATTACCTCCGAATATGTATTGAGAGATATTTCCTGCATCTCCTCCTTTTTTTTCCCTCCTCCTCCTCCTCCTCCTCCTCCTCCTCTGATGCATGAGTGAGCCTTTTCATTAAAACTTTCCATATTTTCCTCCATATTCCGTTTGACATTATTTTTTTCCTCTCCTTTTCCTCCATTTTTTTCTTTTTTCCCTCTTCTTTATCCTATTTTATTCTTTATTTTCTCGTATTTGTTACTTTTTCCAACTTTCCGTTTTCTTTTCCTTCCTTTTCGTTTTCTTCTTCCTCCTTAATTTTCTATTTGATTTTTCTCTCATTCCTTCTTTTTTATCTCTTTTTTCATCTCCTATTCATTATCTTCCTTTCACTCCTTTGTCTTTTGTGTCTAACCCGCTCTCTCTCTCTCTCTCTCTCTCTCTCTCTCTCTCTCTCTCTCTCTCTCTCTCTCTCTCTCTCTCTCTCTCTCTCTCTCTCTCTCCCCTTCTTCTCTTTTCATCATTCTCTCCTCCTTCATACAGCTTAACTCTATTATCCCTATTTCCCTTCCTTCCTTTCTTTCTCTCCCTTCTTCCAACATCATTTATCTCCTCCTCCTCCTCCTCCTCCTCCTCTCTCCTTCTCCTCCTCCTCCTCCTTCTCTTCCCTTCTCTTCCCTTCTTAACGTTTCACTAATAAGCATCAAATAAAAAGATTAATCACAATATTGACCAAAGCTTCTTAAGAGGAGGAGGAAGAAGAAGAGGAGGAGGAGGAGGAGGAGGAGGAGGAGGAGGAGGAGGAGGAGGAGGAGGAGGAGGAGGAGGAGGAGGAGGAGGAGGAGGAGGAGGAGGAGGAGGAGGAGGAGGAGGAGGAGGAGGAGGGAGGAGGAGGAGGAGGAGGAGGAGGAGGAGGAGGAGGAGGAGGAGGAGGAGGTTGTGCCCTTTAATTATTTTCTGCCCACACTTTCACCCCAAGTCATTTCCGACCTTACTATATTAAAGGTACACATAAATCTCTCCCTCTCTCTCTCTCTCTCTCTCTCTCTCTCTCTCTCTCTCTCTCTCTCTCTCTGAAGAGGATGGACACATTGGGAAATACCTGTGCAAAAATTTAATGCCAAAAAAATTGACAAAAATAAATAAAGAATTGGTCATCATATATAGAGAAAGTGAGTGAGTGAGTGAGTGAGTGAGTGAGTGAGTAAGTGAGTGAGCGAGTGAGTGAGTGAGTGAGCGAGTGAGTGAGTGTCATACAAAAAAGGACAAACTGC
>NC_059299.1:885000-895000 GCF_017591435.1 Portunus trituberculatus
AAAAAAAGGAGAAAGGAATATGAGGTGAATGGAATAAAGGAAGGAAGGAAGGAGGAACAGGAAGAAAGGAGAGATGCTGGAAAAATAAAAAAAAAAATGAAGATGTGTAAGAAAGATGAGAATAAGACAGAATAGGTGAAAAAAAGCGGGAAAGAAACGTGAGATGAATGAAATAAAGAAGGAAAAAAGAGAGAAAGGAGAAGGAGACAGCGGAAATAGACACGGAAGAGCTAAAGGAAAATAAACGAAGAGGATATATAGAAAGAAAATGATAAAAGCGAAGAAGAACAAGTAAAAAAACGGGAAATAAAGAAAGAGAAAGGGGGGAGAGAGGAAGAGAGACAGGCAAAAATGGATACGAAGGATGGAAACAGGGAACAGAAGTGAGAAAGGAGGGAGGAAGAGAGAGAAAGAGAGAAAAAGAGAGAGAAAGAGATAAAATATGGAAGGGATGCCAGAACGGGTGAGAGAGAGAAGGGAGGGAAAACAAGAGAAGGGAGGAGGAAACACGAAACGGAACAAGAGGAGGAGAGGAAGGAGGAGAGGAAACAAAATAAGAGACGAAAGACATGAATGAGAAAGAAGGAAACGTGAAGAATGATGGAGGAAGCAAGTCAAGGATAAAAGCGGAAATAAAGAGAGAATAAATAAATAAAGAAAGAAGGTAGAAATAAAGAAAACAGGACATATAATATACGAAAAAAAAGAAGGAATAGGAAACAAAGGAGATAATAAGAAGCAAGAAGGAAGATTGGAAGGAAAAGGAAGGAATAAAACAAAATGAAGAGGGAAATAAAAAGCCGAAATGAGAGAGGAAACAGGAAAGAAAGAAGAAGAAGAAGAAGAAGAAGAAGAGGAGGAGGAGGAGGAGGAGGAGGAGGAGGAGGAGGAGGAGGAGGAGGAGGAGGAGGAGGAGGAGGAGGAGGAGGAGAGGAGAAGAGGAGGAAGAGAGGAGGAGGAGGAGGAGGAGGAGGAGGAGAAGAAAGTGAATAACCAAAAAGAAAAAAAGAAAAGAAAAAGAATAATGAAGAAAAACTGAAAAGAAACAAAAATATATAAAACAAAAAAAAAATCAAGACAGAGAATGGAAAGAAAAAATAGAAGCAAGAAAAAAGAAGAAGAAGAAGAAAAAAAAAAGAAAGAAGAAGAAGAAGAATATGATGATAATGAAAGAGAAGAAGAAGAAGGAAAAAGAAGAAAAAGAAGACGAAGAGGATGAGGACGAAGAGGAAGAGGAGGAAGAAGGAAGAGTAAGAAGAATGGAAGGAGATCAATTACCCATCACCGCCTCCATCATCCTATTCCCGGGCCGTAATCTCACCTGAGCGGCCACACCTGGGCGGCGAACAGCGCAGGTGAAACTCGCGTGAGAATATTACCAACTCATTAGCAGGAAAGGAGATTACCGGGCTTAAAAAGAATGAGAGAGAGAGAGAGAGAGAGAGAGAGAGAGAGAGAGAGAGAGAGAGAGAGAGAGAGAGAGAGAGAGAGAGAGAGAGAGAGAGAGAGAGATGATTTTAAACAGCTGCTATATTTGAGACAAAATTTCTCTACGTGTGTGTGTGTGTGTGTGTGTGTGTGTGTGTGTGTGTGTGTGTGTGTGTGTGTGTGTGTGTGTGTGTGTGTGTGTCCAGCGGAGCGTGGATAATGTACACACCTGTCGGAGCGTTATGCTAGCTCGCTAATTAAGGTCATTATCCACCTGCCTGTCTATCATTTATGTCTATATTCTCTCTCTCTCTCTCTCTCTCTCTCTCTCTCTCTCTCTCTCTCTCTCTCTCTCTCTCTCTCTCTTTGGCTGTGTAATCTCCTTTCTCCCTAATCCCTCTATCCAATCCCTTCTCCTTAATTCTCTCTTCTTTTTCTTTTTATTTCCTTTTTTTATTCCTTTTTCTATTTTTACACCTATTTCTTTAATCTCTCGCCTCCACTGCTTTTTTCTTTCACTTTTTCCTTTCTTTCTTCCTTCCTTCCTTCTTTCCTTCTTTCCTTTATCTACTAACCAATTCTTTCCCTTCAATCTCTCCCAGTTCCCTTTTATTCCTTTCTCCTTTCCCTGTCTTCATCCATCTCTATTCTTTCCTCTCCTCCTTTATCTTCCTTCTCTCCCTTTCCTCCAACTTCTCCTTCAATGTCCTTTATTCCTTCCACTTCTCTTTAATTCTCTCCTCTTCCACTATTCCTTCTCCTGTCCTTCTCTTCCCTCTTATCCACTCTTTTTCATTTCCTTTTCCTCTCCCCTCTTTCCCCTTCTCTCCCCTCACTCCACTCATCCACCTTTTCACATAGTCCACCCCAAACGCAGCTAAATCTCTCTCCTTTACACTCCCAGCATTCCCACAGCCTCCATTCCATTCCTCTTCCTCCCTCTCTCTCTCTTTCCCTCTCTCTCTCACCGCAGCCACGCACAATAAATGTCACTTTCTCACTCTTTTCTTCCACCTTATCCAGCCACTTAAGGTTTCTTGCACCAGCGAGGAAGATGAGGCGGTGAATTCTAGGTAAGGGCTCAGAGTACTTGTGTGTTTATCCACTAGAGGGTGTGAAGGTGCTGGTGGTGGTGCTGGTGGTGGGTGTGAGATTAAGGGGAAGAGAAAGTGTGAGTGTGTGCGTGTGTGGATACGGGAAAACATGAAGGTACATAGAGAAATAGATGGAATGGTGAAAGGGTACATAGCTGAAACGCACGCGGAAATGGAGTTATAGGTGGATACGAACACACAGATATACAAACACGTAGATGAAATACAGAAATAGACATAAGCAATGGAAATACGAATAAAGGTCAAACGAGAAAGGAAAGAGAAGACACGGATAAACAAAGCAACGGAATGAAATAAAGAAGAGAATAAAGAAAGGAGAAAAAAAACACACGGAAATACAAACACAGCCTGGAAAAAACAAACACAAAGACAAACAGGAAGGGTGAAAAGAGGCCAGCCAAACTGTGATACATACAACCAAACACCGGAGTAACTAACCAAACTGAAAAACACTGAAAAAAAAGGGAAAAAGAAAACTAAAGAGGAAAAGAGACAAAAAGGAAAGAAGTGAGAAAAAAATAAAATAGGAAGGGTGAAAAAAGGGCAAACTCTTATACATACAAACAGACACTAGGAAGAAAAAAAAAGAAAAGAAAAAGGACAAGAGGAAAAGTGAGAAAAATGAAAAAAGAGAGGAAAACATTAAAACAGATATGCATTTCATTCTTTACTGCTGCTACTACTACTACTACTACTACTACTACTACTACTACTACTACTACTACTACTACTACTACTACACTACTACTACAAGAACTATTACTACTACTACAACTACTGCAACTACAACTTCTACATCTGCAACTACTATTACCACTACTACTACTACAACTATCACCACCACCACCACCACCACCACCACCACAGTTACACGGTTTTATCACCACATATAAATCATTTCACCACCGTAATATATTTCACAACAAATCGCAATAAAAATATCACTGAAGCTGCTGGAAAAAAAAGTGCCAATAACCGAGATAATAACATAAAAACCTAAAATAAATAAAAAAGGCACAAAAAATATAGAAACATGGACTATAATTCTGTAGCCACGTTTAGATAAGTCATTACAAAGCGAGGCAGGACACTTTGATACATAATAAGCTGCATTATCTCTAAATGGTCCTTTTAATTACCCAGCATACTTACCCTGGCTTCCAATATTCATCCCATTCATTATGTCACATTCCTGTGTCACACCAGCCAAAAATAACATTAAAACTGGTTAAAAGAATAGCACTGATACAATTCTCTCTCTCTCTCTCTCTCTCTCTCTCTCTCTCTCTCTCTCTCTCTCTCTCTCTCCGCTTCCTGTAAAACACACACACATAGTTTGGAAACGGAGAGAATGTTCATGTACGTGGCTTGTTTCTCTCTCTCTCTCTCTCTCTCTCTCTCTCTCTCTCTCTCTCTCTCTCTCTCTCTCTCTCTCTCTCTCTCTATCTATCTATCTATCTATCTATCTATTTATCTATTTATCTATTCATCTCTCTCTCTCTCTCTCTCTCTCTCTCTCTCTCTCTCTCTCTCTCTCTCTCTCTCTCTCTCTCTCACCTTATAGCCACGTTGCCCCCTGCTGAGCGGATGTAGAGGGAGTCTTCAGCGTTGAGACTGGCGGAGATGGGCCAAGCTATCTGCAAAAGTGACTCCCTGATGATCGCGTCCCAGCCGGAGCCGTGGTCACTCACATTTTCAGAACGCATCAGTCGAGGCTTCCTTCGTATCGTCCTTCCGTTCATCTTGCCGCCCGTGTTCGATTCCATAACACGAGGAATGACTTTAGTTTCGTGGACCTCCCCGTTTTCTTTACCGTCTCCCTGTTTGCTTTTTGTTTTTCAATTTTTTTTTTCGTTTTGCTTAGTTTTGTTTTGGTTTCTGGTTTTTTTAGTGTTTTATTTTGTTTTGCGTTTTTTAGTGTTTTTTATTGTCTTTTTTTTATTGTGATTATCTTTGCTTTTGTTTTCTTTTTTTTCTTTTTTTTAGCTTTGGTTTCGTTTATTTTTCTCTATTTTATCTTCGTTTTCTGTTTAGTTTTCGCTTTTTTTTTTTTTTTGCTCCAGTCTATTTTTCTTTATTTTCCTTAGTACGCGCGTGTTTTGGGTGATTTATGTGTTTTTTCCACGTTTTTCTCCCTTTTCTTATTTTTTTATTTATTTTTTCCTAACCTTTGAGGGGCGAGCTGGTTTGTCGCCTCTCTTTTAACTCTTTTTCTTACTTTTTATTTGTTTTTTTGGAGGGGAGGAAGGAAAATCCGTGTTTTTTTTTGTTTTTTTTTTTTTTACTTTTTCTCTTCACTTTTCCTCACATTTCTTTTCTCTATTTCTCGTTGTCAGTATTGCTCATTTTTTCTTCTTCTTCCTTTACTTTTTTTTTTGTCTCGAATTTATTTCAGAATGTCGCTTTTCTTTCTTTTTTTTCTTCCGTGTCTTTATTTCCTCATCTATTTCTCTTCTTTTTTACGTTATTTCATTTCAGTTTAAGTTTCCTCTTTTCCTCAATGTCTCCTCATATTTCTCGTCCCGTTTTCATCAGCCATACAGTCAAGAAATGTTTCCTCAAAGTTTTTTTCCTTATTTTCTTTATATTTTCCTTTTTATCTTTCCTTGAACTTGTTTCCTCCAATTCCTCACGAGCTATAATCCTCTTGCATTTCACAGTTCACTTTCTCTCTCTTTCTCTCTTTTTTCTCTCTCTCTCTCTCTCTCTCTTTTACTTCATTTCCTCTTCCCTGTTTTTTTCTCTAATTTTCAAACCATTTCCTTTTTTTATATTTTGAAGTCCATCCTTTTTCTCTTGTCACTTTTCTGTCACTCTCCTTGCCATTTCGTTTGTCTTTTGTTTTGCTCTTCGTTTTTTTTTTTTGTTTTTTATTCCTATTTTTCTCTCTTCACTCGCATCATCTTCCTTATTGCATCTTCCTGTCTTTCATCACAGCGCTGGTTTTATTCTCTCTTTTTGCTCTGGAAGAGTTCATTGACATTAAAAGTTTAGGTTAACAAAAAATGTTCCAAATTGTGTTTCGTTCGTCGTTGGAAGCAAACTGGCTCACTAACAGGTTCGTGACGGTTCCGCTTCCGTGTTTTCGTAACGCCAGAGAAGGTTCATTCAAGTCTGCCAAAGTAAATTTCGTTTTTGGCCTTCCTAGCAATTCGCAAAATGAGAACGAGGGCTTTTTTGTCGTGTTTTTGTTGCTTTTTTTTTTAGTTAGCGTTTCGAAGCATTACGGGTTTACAAAAAAAGGCTTCACTGTATGCTCCGTTCCGCTGCTCCGAACCGACAACAACAGCAGGAGCGTGACGGTAAAAATGTTTCGTGTGTGTTTCGTATGTCGTTTCGAAGGTTGGGATGCAGCGTCGCCGCCTTATGGCCCTGAACCCGAAGCGCAACCCCTGCTGATAGTGAAGCTTCGAACACGTGTTTTACGGCTCGGATTCACGCTTGCTTTCAGTTCTCTTGTTTTTTTGTGATTTTTTTGTGATTTTTTTCCTCCAGCCATGAGAGAGGAAAAGGGGAAGGGAAAGGAGGGATTTTCCTGTACGTAATTATACAAAATACAGGAAATATTATACACACGGGTCCCCTTTTGGTTATACACGTCTCATCACGTCTGGGTGTCGGGTTCAGAAGGCCACAGTAGAGCGTCGCTTTGCTTGAAAAAACTTCCAATAGAAAATGAAATGCACAATCTTCTCTATCTTTGGCACTTTCTGGTTTGCATATAAAAAGAATGTGTGTCAATACTTCATTCTTCCATCTCGATACTTTTTGAGAGTATAGTTTCTAATGAGCTTAGTTTGCATATAAAAAAAAATTGGATCAGATCTTTATACTTTCATTTCTGTGTATTTTTTTGAAGTATCACGTGCAAGTTTCTAATAAGTATCGCTTGCATAAAGAAAAAAACGCTTCACTTCTTTACAATTTCTACGTATTTTGGAATATCACACGTTTCTGATGAGTGTTAATCAAAGTCTGCATAGTTTTAGTGCATAGATACGAAAATACGATTACTCTTCATTACGGTGCAAATCTTAAAACAAACATCACTGGAGCAGGTATATCATTGAGCGTCTGGAGACAATGCCCTTAGTTGTCCATCACTGCCTTTCTTCAACACTGCACAGAACACGCTAAGAGAACGCCAGTGGTCATTCCTACAGTTCTACAGTGTTGGCCAGAGTCACTAGGAAGAAGGAGTGAAGTGGGAGATTGGAAGAGGAAGAAGAGGAAGAGGAGTAAGAGGATTAATGGAATGTTTACCTCTTTCGCTTCTTATAGTGTGTGACTATTATAAGTTTGTCCATTCTTTTCCGACTCACTCTCTTAGCCTCGCCAAGTTGTTGTTGTTGTTGTTGTTGTTGTTCCTGTTGTTCTTGTTGTTCTTTCTCGCCACCTTCTGCGTTCATCTGAGACCACTTGTGTGTCTGTCTGTCTGTCTCTCTGTCTCTCCTCAATTCTCAACACTTCATCTCAGCCCTGTAAAGGAGATAAAAAAAAGTAGTAGTAGTAGTAGTAGTAGTAGTAGTAGTGGTAGTGGTAGTGGTAGTGGTAGTGGTAGTAGTAGCCTAGTAGTAGTAGCAGTGGTAGTGGTAGTGGTAGTGGTTATAGTAGTAGTAGTAGTAGTAGTAGTAGTAGTAGTAGTAGTAGTAGTAGTAGTAGTAGTAGTAGTAATAGTAGTGGTGGTGATGGTGGTGGTGGTGGTAATGATAATAACAATAATAGCAGCAACAATGCATAAGGTAACAATTGCCTTCTCCATTTTGTTGGTTTTTTTTTCTCTCTCCCTTTTCTTTCTTTCTCAGGAGGAAAAAAAAAAAGGAAGGAAACTAAGAAGCCAGACGAGTTCTTTTGTTCTTTCCCTTCCTCTCCCTCTTTCTTTCCTCCCCCCTCCCCCCCAATGCACTTCCTTCCTTCACGCACCCTCCCCCTCTCCCTCACCCTCCCTATCCCTCTCTCTCTCTCTCTCTCTCTCAAAAGTTACCACCAAAGAACGAAGGAAAATTTCTCCCTCCACAAGTTAGTATAATCTTATCTATTCAATGAAATTACCTGCAATCAAGCAAATGGCGCACGTGCTCTGCCAAATTTCAAAGGAGACACGCCCCCCCTCCTCCCGACACACGCCCCCTTTACATCACCTCTCCTTCTCCCATCCCACACATTCTTCTTCTCCTCCCCCTCTCTCGGCTCCTTTCTGATATGGTCAACTCCCATTCTTCAGATATTTAAGTACAGGCCACATCATTTTCTCTAATTATCAACTTTTATCATACAATCTCTCTCTCTCTCTCTCTCTCTCTCTCTCTCTCTCTCTCTCTCTCTCTCTCTCTTCTTCTCTCATTATGCCACGTCGTAACTTTTAAGATTCTTTTTAATTCTATCATGACGTTTTATTTTCTTTCATATCTATCTCTTGTCTTTTATCTTCACTCATGTCTCTTAAAATTTTTTTCCCTCCTTTTACCTTTACTTTTTTTTTATTATTTCCAGGCCTTCGCTCACGAAATGACACAGGAGCAGGAGGAGGAGGAGCAGGAGGAGCACCAGCAGCAGCCGCCCACTCTTGCCTCTCTCTGATCACTGACGCTAAAGTTTTGGGGGCGCCTCTGCTCTGGTCTGCTCTGCTTTGCTTTCATATCACCGTTGCCATAATCGAGATACAGGCAGACACACACGTGGGCGGATAAAAAGTATTGCCAGATACCTCACGTTGTTGCCATACCCTTTGTTAATGTTGCCATAATAGAGAAAGAGAGAGATAAGGAAAGAGATGTGAAAGAGTGAGCAATATATAATAGAATAGAAGGATAGATAGATAGATAGATAGATAGATAGATAGATAGATAGATAGATAGATAGATAGATAGAAATGGGGAATTTGGACGACAGAGAGAGAGAGAGAGAGAGAGAGAGAGAGAGAGAGAGAGAGAGAGAGAGAGAGAGAGAGAATCGATGAGACAAACGCACTCACTCCCAGCACGTCCTCAACGCAGACGGAAAAGCGACGTTAAAGGGAAGTTGTGCCCGGCGCCTGGTGGTGGTGGTGGTGGTGGTGGTGGTGGTGGTGGTGGTGTTGGCGGACAACAGGTGTGTGGGTGTGGAAGAGCGCCAGGTGTGGTATGGAGGTGTGTAGTGGAAGCAAATGTGAGGTTCTAGCGTATTCGTGATTTCTTATCGTTTGTTATGGGGAAACTTAATAGCAACAGGTGTGTGTGTGTGTGTGTGTGTGTGTGTGTGTGTGTGTGTGTGTGTGTGTGTGTGTGTGTGTGTGTGTGTGTGTGTGTGTGTGTGTGTGTGTGTGTGTGTGTTGTTAGTTCAAAATGTAGTTTATTGGAAGGTTATCTAAATATCTATCTATCTATTCATCTATCTATCTATCTACCTACCTTCCTACCTACCTACCTATCTATCTATCTATCTATCTATCTACCCATCACTTTTCATATATAAGTTTCTTTCACCCAATCACCATCCTTCCTTCTCTCCCTCCTTCTTCCCAACATCCTTCTCACACCTTACCACATAACCACATACCCCCCACACACACATATACCCACTCCGCCCCCCACACATACTGAGACACAAGACCTGACGTGTAAGATTAGACCCAAAAACACACAGAGACCTTCCCACACAGCACAGCACAAGAGGGGATCGAGGCCCACACTGTACCTCCCGTTACGAACAATTGGAGAATCACCCTTGTTATTACTTATTGCGTGTGTGTGTGTGTGTGTGTGTGTGTGTGTGTGTGTGTGTGTGTGTGTAGATTTGAGTTAGAATAGCTGGAGTAGTGTGTTGTTCTTGTTTTTCTTGCTCATGTGGTTAGTTTGAGCTAGAAATCTTCGTGTCTTTTGCTGTTAGTGTTAGTTATTCAAGATACACTTCGTTTGAGTTCATTTATTCTTTATTCTTTGCATTATTTCAGCCTATATTGCCTTTATTACTGTTCTCACTGGTCAAATTACGTAAAAAACAGACCATTTTACCATCCACGCATCCATCTCAGCCACACCCTCATCTATACTTCAATTTACCTTTCTTACCTGACATCCTTCCTCCTTACCTCCCTTCCACTCACCCACATCCGTATTCCCCCTACCTCGCTGCCTCCCTGCCTGTCTCCCTGCCACCTATCCACACCCTTATTCCCACGTATTCATTCTTCAATTTTCCCTCCCTGCCTCCCTCCCTGTCTCCTTGCCTCTCTGCCTCCCTGCCCACCTCCCTGCTTCCCTGCCTGTTTCCCTGCCTAAACACTCCGAACTTTCCTCTTTCTCAGCCTCCTCGCAGCCTCCCTATGGAGATAACAGGGGTGCTAGTGATATATAGCTGTCATAAGCACACCTCCCAGCCCTTCCCGCCCTCACAGCCTCCCCGCCTCGCCTGGAACCCTCCTGGAAGCTCAGTATTTATAGCATCGAAGTGAAAAAGTACAAGTGTTAGGAATTACT
>NC_059299.1:907500-922500 GCF_017591435.1 Portunus trituberculatus
TAGTAGTAGTAGTAGTAGTAGTAGTAGTAGTAGTAGTAAACCATTCCCAGAACAAAATCTTCCCAACGTAACAAACCCAGACAGACAAAACATCATTAAAAATTTATTATGTATGTGTGTATGTGCGTGTGTATACCTGCAAAACCCAACCTAACCTTACCTAACCAAACCAAATAACTAACTAACCTAACTAAACCCAAACAACCTAACCTAACCAAACCAAACAAAATCTAACCTAACTAACCAACCTATAACCTAACCAAACCTAACCTAACCTAACCAACCTAACCAAACCCAAACTAACCCAATTTAACCTAACCTAACCAACCTTAACCTAACCTAACCCAAACTAACAAAATCTAACCTAACCTAACCAAACCTAACTCAAGCTAAGCAAACCCAGGCTAACCCACTGTCCAGGTAAACACTCCGGTAAGCAAGCACTCCTCCACACACATACCCTTTAAAATATTCATCCGGCTAGATGATCCCACGTTATTGTTGCTGTTTTCGTTATTTGGGAGGTACTGGGGAGGGGGAGAAGGGGGGGAAGGGTACAAAAAGTGGTGGTGGTGGTGTATGGAGGAGGAGGAGGAAGAGGAGGGGGGGTTTGATTCCTTGTCGCATTTCTTTTCAGCGCCATAAACCTTCACTTCCATCTCCGGTTCCCTTCGATTTGCCATTTTCAACGCGACACAACAGAAGGAGACGGTAATGGCCCCTTTTGGTAACCCGAAGGAGGAGGAGGAGGAGGAGGAGGAGGAGGAGGAGGAGGAGGAGGAGGAGGAGGAGGAGGAGGAGGGATGGTGGTGGGATGTGAAGGCGAAGAGGAAGAGGAGGAGGTGGTGGTGGGAGTGGTGGTAGATGATAAGCAAAAGAATGAGAACAACTACTGCTACTACCACTGCTATCACAACTACTACCACCACCACTACTACTACAACTACTACTGCTACCACCACCACAACCACCACAAACAAAACAAACTAAGAAAATGCACCAAACCATAGAAATAAACTAAATTAATCAAAAACTAACAAAATGACCGCAAAACATTTAAACCCTCTCCTCTCTCTCTCTCTCTCTCTCTCTCTCTCTCTCTCTCTCTCTCTCACACTGTAGAGGACAAGAGGCAGTGTCAAGAGGAATTAAGAGGCAGCAACATTCAGGCTAAGAGGGGATACGAGCCAGCCAACCTCTTGCCTTACTGAGAGACAGAGAAAGAGGGAGGAAGAAGAGGAAGAGGAGGAAAGAGAGGGAAGAAGAGATGAAAGGTAAAGATGAAGGGAAAAAAGGAAGGAAGGAAATTATTTGTAAGTGAGCTGTGAATGAAAGGTGGAAAGCATAGTGATGGAGAGGAAGATGGAAAAGGAGAGAAAGAAGAAAGAGAAGAGATGGTAAGATGGAAAGGAAAGAGGAGAGAGAGAGAGAGAGAAGAGGGAAAAATGAAAGGAGGTAGAAGGAAAAGGGAAGAAAAGAAAGTTAGTGAGGGATGAAAGGAAAATATGATGAAGAAAGAGGAAGAGAAAGAGAAAGAAGAGATAGAGGAAAAGAAGAGAAGAGGGAAAAAGGAGAAAGGGAAAAGAAAGTTATTGGGAGATGAAAAGAGGAAAGATGAAAGTAAAAAAAATAAAGAAGAAAGAAAAAGAGAAAGAGAAAGAAGAAATAGAGGAGAGAAAGAGATGAAAGACAAAAAACAAATGAAAAAGGAAGAAGAAGAAGAAGGAGAAGAAATTGATAAATACAGAAGGAAAGAATACAGAAAGAGAATAAAAAAAGAACCAAAACAGACAAACAAAAATACACAGGGAAACAGAAAACGAAGGAAGGAATGGAGGAAAAAAATAAGAGAGGGAAAAAAATGGAAATAAAGAAGGAAAGAGGAAAGTTACTGACAAATAGAGTTGAAGGAGAGGAAATGGAGGAACGATGTAAAGGAAGAGGAAAGGAAGGAGGATGGAAGACGTTAGCAAATAGATGACAGAGAAAGGAAGGAGAAGAGGAAGAGGAGGAGGAAGGAGAAAGGAGGAAGAAGGAGGGAGATACGAATTATTGAAAAGATGAGAGAAAATTTTAAAAAGAGAGGGAATGGAGGAGAGAGAAGGAAGGAGAGAAGAGATAGAGAAAGGAGAGGAAAAGAGGAAGAGGAGGAGGAAGGAGAAAGGAGGAAAAAGGAGGAAGAGAGGAATTATTGAACAGATGAGAGAAAAATGAAAAAAAGAGAGGGAATGGAGGAGAGAAGGAAGGAAAGAAGAGAGAGATAGAGAAAGGAGAGAAAAATTGTGAGCAAAATGAATGAAAGGAGAATTGAAGGGAAAGAAATGGAGGAAAGAGGGAGATAAAAGAGAAGAAGAGATAGAAAACAAGAATAAAGGAAGGAAGAGACGAAAAATGGAAATAATTAAGAAGTCAGAAATGAAAATAGAAAAATTGAAACATGAAGAGGAAATGGAAAAAAATATATAAAGAAAGGAAAAAATGTAGGAAAAATATCACTAAAAGGAAAAAAGAAAGAAAAAAACTTAGAAAAGAAAAAAATTATGAACTTTATTAAGAAAATTAACGCCAATAACAAACTTTATCATGGAGCAAACTTCCTCTCTCTCTCTCTCTCTCTCTCTCTCTCTCTCTCTCTCTCTCTCTCTCTCTCTCTCTCTCTAAGCTGACCACGCACCATTTCCCTTCACTCACTCGGCGTTCTCTTTCACGAAGAGAGAGAGAGAGAGAGAGAGAGAGAGAGAGAGAGTACCTAAGGGAGTGTTTCATCTCCCAGTGAGTCAAAAGAAACATTATAAATTCCAGGAGGAGGAGGAGGAGGAGGAGGAGGAGGAGATAAACAACATGTGTCCAGTAGAGACGTGAAAAACTACCATCCTCCTCTTCCTCCTCTTCCTCCTCTTCTTCCTCTTCTTCCTGGGAACTTTTCTTCTACTTTTTCTTTTTCTTTTGTTGTTGCTTCGGTCAATTCTATCCTCCGCTTCCTCCTCCTCCTCCTCCTCCTCCTCCTCCTCCTCCTCCTCCTCCTCCTCCTCCTCCTCCTCTTCTTCTTCCTCTTCTTCTTCCGATTCGCTTCTTCCGCTTTCTCCTTTATTCTTGTTATTTTCATTCCTTTCACTCTTCCTCCTCCTCTCCTTCTTCTTATTATTATTATCAGTCCTCCTCCTCCTCCTCCTCCTCCTCCTCCTCCTCCTCCTCCTCCTCCTCCTCCTCCTCCTCATCCTCCTCCTCCTCCTCCTTTCCTTTCATATTCTTTGTTGTTTCTCATATCATTTTTCAGCTCTCTCTCTCTCTCTCTCTCTCTCTCTCTCTCTCTCTCTCTCTCTCTCAATAAAGCTAATTCAATAGCGAGTGACACACGATTGCATGTCTACGAGAGAGAGAGAGAGAGAGAGAGAGAGAGAGAGGGGAGGATATTGCTGAAAGAAATAAGATGAAAAATAAAAAGAGGGGGAACGAATTGTGTGTGTGTGTGTGTGTGTGTGTGTGTGTGTGTGTGTGTGTGTGTGTGTGTGTGTGTGTGTGTGTGTGTGTGTGTGTGTGTGTGTGTGTGTGTGTGACTTAAACCACCCCTAATATTTCTTCAACACAGCCACAGAAACCAAAACACATTAATCCCAAAATGAAAAATGAAAAAAAAAATTAATAAGATAACAGAAAGACAAAAAGAGAAAACGAGAGAGAGAGAGAGAGAGAAAGAAAGAGAGAAAGAAGACGAAGAAAAAGAAAACCAGAAAAGGAGAAGGAAAAAAAATAAATAAAAGATAGTCAAAGGATGAATAGAAAGAAACAGCAAAATTAATGACTTGAAAGGAAAAACGGATAAAGAAGAAGAATGAATAGAGAAAGAGAAGGAGACTAAAGGGAGTGAATAATGAGCAGAGAGAGAGAGAGAGAGAGAGAGAGAGAGAGAGAGGTAAAACAAAATACTTAAAATATATTTGTTACATCAGCTTTACTCTCTCTCTCTCTCTCTCTCTCTCTCTCTCTCATGATTAGAAAAACAAAAGATAAAAGAAAACTGAAGAAAAAAATCCACAAAACCTGAAATAAATAAATAATAAACGAAAAAATCAAACAATTACTTAAATTTAAACAAGAAAAAAATAAAACAGAAAAAAGAAAATGAAAATACAAAAGAAAAATATAAAAAAAATTCCTGAGTCATGAGAGAACGAATCAGAAAACTTTGAGAGAGAGAGAGAGAGAGAGAGAGAGAGAGAGAGAGAGAGAGAGAGAGAGAGAGAGAGAGAATAAACCCCTTTTTCTCCTACGCAGTGCTGAGCTAGAGAAAATTACGGAGGAGGAGGAGGAAGAGGAGGAGGAAAGAGAAAGAGAGAGAGAGAAAGAGAGAGAGGAAAAGTGTGAAAGGAAAAGAGCGAGAGGGAGAGGGAGAAAGAGATAATGAGCCAATCGTGACTTGAATAACATATAATAAAGTGTTTGGGTAGAGAGAGAGAGAGAGAGAGAGAGAGAGAGAGAGAGAGAGAGAGAGGAGGGGGAGATGGGGAGGAGAAATAGATAAGAGACAAAAACAAGTCATACTCTCTCTCTCTCTCTCTCTCTCTCTCTCTCTCTCTCTCTCCAAAACCGTTTCACAATATAAAACGTATATACATGACCAGAGAGAGAGAGAGAGAGAGAGAGAGAGAAAGTTATATGCAACACAGTTTTCAATCTAGTACTCAAACGTGATGCTGCATACGTGTGTGTGTGTGTGTGTGTGTGTGTGTGTGTGTGTGTGTGTGTGTGTGTGTGTGTGTGTGTGTGTGTGTGTGTGTGTGTGTGTAGGGATGAATTGTAAAGGAATTGAACTTTTGTAGTGTAAAAAGTAATAGAAAGTCTCTCTCTCTCTCTCTCTCTCTCTCTCTCTCTCTCTCTCTCTCTCTCTCTCTCTCTCTCTCTCTCTCTCTCTCTCTCTCTCTCTCTCTCAATAATGGTGAGTTAGTTATCATGTCTGTCCTCCTCCTCCTCCTCCTCCTCCTCCTCCTCCTCCTCCTCCTCCTCCTCCTCCTCCTCCTCTTACAGTAGATTCCCTTTCACCCTCCTCCTCTCCTTTCAAAACTACCAACGCCTCCTCTTCCGCCTCTTCCTTCAAAAACTAACTCCTCCTCCTCCTCCTCCTCCTCCTCCTCCTCCTCCTCCTCCTCCTCCTCCTCCTCCTCCTCCTCCTCCAGCAGAGCCAACACGCCATCAGGGGCCACAAAAGCAGTGTGTCGCGCGGGGTTTCTGTATGTGACGGCCCTGACGTGCTCTGACAAAGTGACATGCCGCTGACTTTTCTCTCACCACGACAATTTTGCAAGGCCACAGAGACAACTACAGTCTGTCTACCGTAAAATGGCTCCAAGATTTAAAATATACAGTAACTTATTGATACTTGCTTTGATGTGAATAATACTTGTTTTCTGTTAATCAACGCACTTATGACAAGGACAGCTCACGGTTTTCCTCAAGATCTGACAACCACGCATTCTCTGGGATACTATTGAAAAACCAGACCCAGGAGACATTTTAGAGTAGGCAGACTATAGCCGGGTTCTCAAGACAGTTTTTCCTTTTACTAAACTAGAAATGTTACCAGTCCATCATCAGAACCGTAGAAACACCCTTAACTCCTTCAGTACTGGGACGCTTTTATACTGAGTTTTGGGTACGATTAGACAATTTTACTTACATTAAGAAGAGTGTATGGAGGTCAGACGATTAATAGCCAGAGTCTTCACTATTTCAATCGCTACATAAATTTCTAAATCTATATAAAATCGCCAAAAATAGGAACTAGAATAGATATGAAAACGCGTCATTGTAGTCAAGGCATTAATAAACCAGAAATCTTGCCAGAACTATAGAAACCAGAACCATAGAAACGCCCTTAAAAACACGAGTATCTTTATCTGGAGCCCTTGGAAGGTAGTGATGGTGAGAGAGCAACACAAGACAGAGTGACTCGCAAATGTATAAAGCCAATATTCTGAAACGCTCTGCTCTTTCACCATCACTGCTTTACAAAGGCTCCAGTTGAAGATACACGAGTTTTTAAGAGTATTTTCATGATTCTGGTCATAAATTGGTAAGGTTTCTAGTTTATTAAAAGGAGAAACTGTCTAAAAAAAAAAAACCCTACCTAGTTGTCTCTATAGCTTTGCAAACTTGTAGTGAGAGAGGAAGGCGTTTTATAATATGGGCGTAAGATTCCCCGTCACCACTCACCGCTTCCCGCCACACACACACACACACACACACACACACACACACACACACACACACACACACAGCAGCTATAGGGCGTAAAGGAAAAAAAAGAGGAGGAAAATATGGGGGAGACTAGAGAAGATAAGAGGAGAAAAATGGGTGTGATGGGTACAGGGTAGAGAAATTATGAGGGGAAATAAGGGAAATAGGGAAATAACTGGGTTTTTGTCCCCAACAGTCAAAAATAAAATGGTGAGGAAGGGGAAAGTATGGGGAAGACTAGAGGAGATAAGAGGAGAAAACTGCGTGTGATAGGTATAGGGTAGACAAATTATGAGGAGAAATAAGGGAAATGGGGAAATAACTGGGTTTTTTTTTTTTCTCCAACAGTCAGAGATAAGAGGGGAAGAAAGGGAAAGTAAGGGGGAGAATATGGAATGTAGAGGGGAGAAATGTGCGTGTGATGGGTATAGGGTAGGGAAATTATGAGGGGAAATAGGGGAAATGGGGAAATAACTGTTTTTTGTGAGTATAAGAAACGAAATGAAGGAATGTGATTTTTTTGTCCTTTTTCCTTATTTTCCGCCTCCTCCTCCTCCTCCTCCTCCTCCTCCTCCTCCTCCTCCTCCTCCTCCTCCTTCTGATCTAATTCTTCTTTTCCTTCACGACCAACCAAGCTTCTTTCCTCCTCCGTTTCCTACTTTTCCTCCTGGTTTCCTCCTCCTCATCCTCCTCCACTCTTTGTTATCCTATCTACTCTCTTCCTCCTCCTCCTCCTCCTCCTCCTCTCTCCTCTATCTACTTTCTTTCTTTATTTCTTCCTCTTCCAAGATCATCAACAGATAATAAACTCTCTCTCTCTCTCTCTCTCTCTCTCTCTCTCTCTCTCTCTCTCTCTCTCTCTCTCTCTCTCTCTCTCGCGGCATAATTAAGGCAGGTGAGAGAACTCTTTACCTGTGACCCCCTTCACCTGTCCTCCCGCAACAGGTGGGTCTCCTCCTCCTCCTCATCCTCCTCCTCCTCCTCCTCCTCCTCCTCCTCCTCCTCCTCCTCCTCCTCTTCTTGCTCCCAATTACCTGACAGCCTTCCGTTGTCGCTCCCTCCTTTTCTTCTCCCTCTTCCTCCTCCTCCTCTTCTTCTTCTTCTTCTTCTTCTTCTTCTTCTTCTTCTTCTTCTTCTTCTTCCTCCTCCTCCTCCTCCTCCTCCTCCTCCTCCTCCTCCTCCTCCTCCTCCTCCTCCTCTTGCTTGGCTCGTCCATCATCCTTTTTTTCTTTCTTCCCTCACTCATTTATATTTTTTTCCTCTCTCTCACTCCTCTTCCTGTATTTTTTCCTCCTCCTCCTCCTCCTCCTCCTCCTCCTCCTCCTCCTCCTCCTCCCCCTCCTCCTCCTCCTCCTCCTCTTCCTCCTCGTCGTTCATTTCCACCTACTCCTCTTTCTACTCCGCGTTACTTATTTGCTCTCTATATTCATTTTCCTCCCCCCTCCTCCTCCTCCTCCTCCTCCTCCTCCTCCTCCCTTTTGGTTATTAACAGGTGTCCAGAATCGATTACCAGGTGAGCTTTAATAATGAACCTGCTCTACCTCTTCCTCCTCCTCCTCCTCCTCCTCCTCCTCCTCCTCCTCCTCCTCCTCCTCCTCCTCCTCCTCCTCCTCCTCTTCTACCTGAGAGTGATGCTGTCTCTATGTCTACCTTCCTTCCTTCCTTCCTTCCTTCCTTCCTTCTTTCCTTTCTCTCTCTATCTTTTCTTCCTTCATTCATTCATTCACTTATTTTCCATTTTATCAAAGTTTTTTTTCTCATTTCTTCCTTCTTTCTCTTTCCTTCCTTATTTCCTTCCTTTTTCTTCCTTCTCTTCCCTTCTGCTTATCTTTTTTTCTTCTGTAGATTCTCATTTTGATATCATTCCATCTCTCTCTCTCTCTCTCTCTCTCTCTCTCTCTCTCTCTCTCTCTCTCTCTCTCTCTCTCTCTCTCTCTCACCACATCCGCAATTTTCCCCTCACTTCTTTGCCTCCACACAAACATTTACCTCCAATCCCTCCCTCCCTCCTTCCCTCCCTCCCTCCCTCCCTTCTTCCCTTCCCCCCTCCCTTCCTCCCTTCCTCCCTCCCTCCCTTCCTCCCTCCTTCCCACGAGCTTCTCTGCACACACACATATTTCCCTGAAGGTAGGTGGAGAAGGAGGAGGAAGAGGAGGAGGAGGAGAAGGAGGAGGAGGAGGAGGAGGAGGAAGATATGGAGGAAGGGAAGAAGAGAGGAACGAAGGGAATGTGAGAGAGGAGGGAGCGACAACGGAAGACTGTCAGGTAATTGGAGGAGGAGGAGGAGGAGGAGGAGGAGGAGGAGGAGGAGGAGGAGGAGGAGGAGGAGATGAATTACAAAAAGGAAGAGGAGAAGCGAAGTCGAGGAACAGAAAGTAAAAGATATGAGGAAGAGGAGGAAGAGGAGGGAGAAGATAAGGAGGGAAGGAAGAAAAGCTGGAGGAGGAGGAGGAGGAGGAGGAGTGGAGGAGGAGGAGAAATTCAAATACGAAGAAATTACGATTTACGAAACAGGGGAAGCATATAAGAAGAAGAAGAAGAAGATGATGATGATGATGATGATGATGATGAAGAAGAAGAACAAGAACAAGAAGAACAAGAAGAAGAAGAAGAAGAAGAAGAAGACAACACACAAAACGCAAAAACGAAAAAAAAAAATCAAAAATAATTTTCCCATGATCCTCAATTTACCTTTCCTCCATATCTCTCCTTCCCTCCATCTCTCCTTCCCTCCATCCCTTCCCTCCATCTCTCCTTCTCTCCATCCCTTCCCTCCATCTCTCCTTTCCTCCATCTCTCCTTTCCTCCATCTCTCCTTTCCTCCATCTCTCCTTCCCTCCATCCCTTCCCTCCATCTCTCCTTTCCTCCATTTCTCCTTCCCTCCATCCTTCCTTTCCAGTTCTCTCCCTCCTTTCCCTCCAATTCCCTCCCTTCTTCCCTCTGTTCCCTCCCCTTCCCTCACTTTCCTCCTTCAGTGTGTTCCTCTCTGTTCTCCTCTTCCTTTCTTCTTTTTCCTCCCTCCCTCCCTCCCTCCTTTCCCTTCTTCTATTCCCTTCTTTTCCCATTTTCTTTTCTCCTCCTCTTCCTCTTCCTCTTCCTTCAGTCTGTTCCTCTCTGTTCCCTTTTTTTTCTTTCCTTCTTTCCTCTTCCTCCTATTCCAGTTTGTTTCTCTCTCTTCCCCTTTTTCTTTCCTCCTTCTCCACTCCTCCTCTTCCCTCAATTTATTCATCTACGTTCTCTTTTTCTCTTTCCTCCTTTCCTCCTCCAGTTTCTTCCTCTCTGTTTCTTTTTCTTTCCTTCTTTCCTCCTCATCCAGTCTATTCTTCTCTCTTCCCCTTTTTCTCTCCTTCTTTCCTTCTCTCCTCTTCCTCCTCCAATTTGTGCCTCTCTATCTCCCTTTCCCTTCCTTATTTTCCTTCCCTCTCTCCTTTCCTCCTCACTCCTTGTTTAAAGAGGTTCCAGCAGGTTCCAACAGGTTTCTGCAGGTTTCAGTAGGTTTCAGTAAGTTCCAGCAGGTTTCAGAAGGCCTCAACAGGTTCGAACACTCTCCCTGATCTATATTCCCTCCAGCCGGTGCTTCAGAAACTCTATAACAAGGGAGTGTCGGGAGGGATCTGACACGACTGCAGCTGAGGCGACAAGCGAGCGCACGCCATCTGTTGACTGGCTAACTAACTAAACGAGCGTCGACACCTTCACTCTACGGTACATCTTTGCTTTATTGTATTAGTAGCAAGGGATTCTGACGCCAGCACGGAGTTGTAGGGTTAAGCTCTTCAATACTGAGGTTTGTGTATGATTAGAGCATCTTATTGACATTAGGAAGAGGAGGGCGTCTGAGGATTAGTGGGCCAGTCTTTACTATTTTAATCCATCCACATGAGTTTCTGAGGCTGTATAAAGTCACCAAATAGTCACCAAAATCAATATGGAGACTCGTGTTTTTTTAGGGCATTTTAAGACAGTTTGGTATATTTTTAGGGGCATTTTAAGACAGCTTGGTATGTTTTTAGGAGCATTTTAAGACAGTTTGGCTACGATAACACCATTTTATTGACATTAGGAAAGGTCTATGGAGGTCTGAGGATTAATGGCCCAGAGTCTTCACTATTTTAATCCCCTACATGAGTTTCTGAGGCTGTATAGAGTCACCAAATAGTCACCAGAACAGATATGGAAACGTGTCATGGTACTGAAGGGATTAATGATTAGTGGATAGTGGTTTAGTGATTCTGTGGTAAGGTAAGTGTTGTTTCTTAAAGGTTATTATTTGTGTACCCTTAAGTTTTGTGGAAAGTTTGAGGAAGAAATGCCAAAGGGGGAAAATTGAATACAGGAAGAGAGAAAAGAAAAAAAAAGAAAAAGGAGGGATATTTTCAGTGGGTAAGAAAAATATTTAGACTTTCTTGTCCGCCATTAACCTTCGGGTCATCAGAGAGAGAGAGAGAGAGAGAGAGAGAGAGAGAGAGAATGATATAAATACTCTACATTCTAAAGTTGCTGTTGTTGTTGCTGTTATTGTTGTTGTCGTTATTGTTGTTGTCATTGTTGTTGTTGTTGTTGTTGTTGTTGTTGTTGTTGTTGTTGTTGTTGTTGCTGTTGTCATTGTTGTTATTGTTGTACTTTCATATCCATTCCCTCTCACATCTCACTTTTTTTTCTTCATCCTCTCCCTTTTTTTCCCTCCAGCTTTCCCCTCACTCCCTTTCCTCATCCCTTCATCCTCTCTCTAACTTACCCTCATCTCACGCTCTCCCTCTCCTCTCTCTCTCTCTCTCTCTCTCTCTCTCTCTCTCTCTCTCCTCTCCCAGCCACACCTCTCACACTTTTCTCATCAACTTTCAAAAGAGGAAGATTTGAAAGTATAAAAGTATTAAGAAAAAAAAAGAAACACAGGTATTGGCGAGAGAGAGAGAGAGAGAGAGAGAGAGAGAGAGAGAGAGAGAGAGAGAGAGAGAGAGAGAGAGAGAGAGAGAGAGAGAGAGAGAGAGAGATTTGGGAGGAAAATGATGAGTTGGATAAAGGATGAAGGAAGAAAGAGAGAGGGAGGGAGAGAGGGAGGAAGAAGGGAAGGAAAAAAAGAAAGAAAGGGAGTAAGGAAGAAGGAAAAGAAGGAAAATAAAGAGGAAAAGAATAAATGAGGGAAAACTAGAAAGAAAAAATGACAGGAGGAGGAAAAGAAAAAATGAAGGAAAGGAGAAGGAAGGAAGGAGGAAAAGGGAAGGATAAGATTAGACAGGTAATCACAGCCTCGTTATCTCCAGGACAGGTTTAGACACGTTGAGACAAGTTTATTGGGTGACAGTTGCTGATAACTTCGTGTGTGTGTGTGTGTGTGTGTGTGTGTGTGTGTGTGTGTGTGTGTGTGTGTGTGTGTGTGTGTGTGTGTGTGTGTGTGTGTGTGTGTGTACGCCTGGCTCACGCACATCCCAGTCCTCCTAAGCTCTCTCAATTAATGTATATCTTTTTTAGGGGCGAGTCAAGAGCAGAAATCGAGGTAAAGTCTCTTAAAAATATATATTGATGCAAAACTTGACTTGAAAAATAATTATGTGCATTGGAAGTAATAATCTTTTTTTTTCCCATCATGCAGGTATTTTATTTCTGTAACTGAGGGGTTTTTAATAGCTTTGAAAATTGAAAAGAAAAAATTGAGGTTGGTTTTATTGGAGGTGATTTGGTATGAGGACATGTAGTGGTAGTAGTAGTAGTAGTAGTAGTAGTAGTAGTAGTAGTAGTTGTTGTTGTTGTTGTTGTTGTTGTAGTAGTAGAAGCAGAAGTAGTAGTAATGTTTGTATTATTGTTGATACGACCTTACCCTTCCCATCCTCGTCCTCCTCCTCCTCCTCCTCCTCCTCCTCCTCTTCCTCCTCCTCCTCCTCCTCCTCCTCCTCCATCTCCTCCAAGTTACATCACGTGTCCAATCTCTCCTCCTTTCCTTGTACCTTTGTTCACCTTCTGTCCTGGAAAACGGCTTCGCGTCACAAGGATTTACCGGGACAACCAAAACAAAATAAGACAAACACAAAACAAGAGAAGACAAATGAAAAAATATCTGCGCCTTGGTTCCCTTGTACTTGTGTCTCTCTGATTCCGAAAGAGAGTGACAGAAGAGAGAAGATGAAGTGGGAAGGAAAAGAAATGAAGGAATTAAGGAAAGAGAAAAGAGAGTTGATAGGGAAGGAGAGAGAAAAAAAGAAGAGAGAGAAGAGAAAGAAATATAGAAAAGGAAAGAGAGAGGGAGAAAATAGAATAATGAAGAAAAATAATGACATTTACGAAAAACGAGACAAGAAGTTTTTGAAGATAACTAACAACAGATAAAGAGAAAAGGAGGAAAAGGAGAAAGAAAACACAAGAGCGAAAAGGAAAGACATGTAGAAGAATAAAAATTCAAGATACATAACAACAGAAGGAAGAGGAGGAGGAGGAGGAAAATATTCTATTTGTATGGAGGGCAGAGTGGAGAGGGCGGAGTTACTTGAAAGAAAGAGAGGAAAAAGAGGGAAGAAAGGAGGTTGTGGGAAGGTGAGGAGAAGGAGGACGAGGAGGAGGAGGAGGAGGAGGAGGAGGACAAGAGGAGGAGGAGGAGGAGGACAAGAAGGAGGAGGAGGAGGACAAGGAGGAGGAGGTAATATCTTAACCTTCAAAACTCCATAAAATAAAAGAAAAAATCCCAGGAGAGAGAGAGAGAGAGAGAGAGAGAGAGAGAGAGAGAGAAACCTTATCTCCTATCTCATCAATATTTGGTACATTCCTAACGAAAACTTGACTCGATTTGGATCTGTCCGCAGGTAGAGAGAGAGAGAGAGAGAGAGAGAGAGAGAGAGAGAGAGAGAGAGAGAGAGAGAGAGAGAGAGAGAGAGAGAGAATAAATAAAACTAAGAGACAACAACAACAACAACAACAACAACAACAACAACAACGTAAACTAAAACTGGGGTAAAAAAATATATATATATATGACGAGGAGGAAAAAAAAAAAACATAAATGACGAACGAAGGGAAGAAAATATTAGAGTGAAGCAAATAACTGGAGGATTCGAAGCAGGTTCATTACGGCCATATTTTCTCGTCCATTTGCTTCACTGATTTCATCCCATGTGGCTGCCTCAGTTTCTCTCTCTCTCTCTCTCTCTCTCTCTCTCTCTCTCTCTTCTTACGTTCCTTAAAATTCTGCATCTTTTTTTTCTTATGTTCATTAAAACAGCATCTTTTTTTTATTTTTTTTTATTTTTTGTTACATTTATTTTTATCATCTTGTTTTCCTTTTCTTCTTTTTTCTTCTATTTTTCATTTCATTAAAAACTCAGATCTTTTTTCCTTCTTTCCTTTTTTTTCTTTTCAATTTCCTTTTTTTACATTAATTAAAAACCAGCATTTTTTTCTTTCTTTTCTTTTCTTGTATTTTTTCATTCTGTTTCCCTTACATTGATTAAGAAGTCAACATTTTTTTCCGTTTCCTTATTTTTCTTCTCTTTTTTTTACATTTATCAAAACTCAATACCTTTTTCTCTTTTCTTTTTTTTTTACATTTCCTAACGCTCATGTAGAAAACTTGTTAACATGTCACTAGAATCACAGAAACACCTTAAAAACACCCCTTTCTCACCGTGACCATTTTGAAAGACTACAGAGACGATTAGGCGAGTTCTAAAGAGTGTTTGTCCTGTTGATAATGTAGAAAACTTATCAACATGTCACTAGAATCACAGACACCTTTAAAAATAATAATAATAATAATAATAATTCTCATCACGACCATTTTCAAAGACCACAGAGACGATTAGCCGAGTTCTAAAGAGTGTTTGTCCTGTTGATAATGCAGAAAACTTGTTAACATGTTACTAAAAACACAAAATGCCCTTTAAAAACCTGTGTCCTTTCAACTAGAGCCCTTTGAAAATAGACCACAGAGACGATTAGGCGAGTTCTAAAGAGTGTTTGTACTGTTGATAATGCTGAAAACTTGTTAACATGTCATTAGAATCACAAAAACATCCTTAAAAACCCGTGTCACTTCAACTAGAGCCCTTTGAAAATAGTGAAGGTGCTGTGAGGCGCGAAAGTGCTTCAGAATATGAGGCATACACTACTATACACTAAAGAATATATCAACTCCAACAAGAAACACCGGGAACAACAAAAAATAACAACAAAAACAACTCGACCTTTACCAATAGAATTAACGCGATCCAATTTTTTCATCATAGTTCCCCCTTTGAAAACCTCGTCTGTATCGTACGTTTTCTTTATTAGACTCTTAACTCATCTAATTTGTACAGTGCTGGGTCGCCACCACCACCACCACCACCACCACCACCACTACCACCACCACTAAATTCTTCATAATCTCCCTCGTGTAATTCAGTTTTACAAGCACATTCTCACCAGCGTATGGCAATGAGCGGAACTTACAGCCTCATTACCTAAAATCTATTGGGAGGCTTAACTTGTGGTGAAAATATATTATTAACCACTTCTCTTCCCGTTTTCCCTTCCTTTTCCTCGCTTCCAACCCGCCTCTGACCCTCCACTTGCCTCCTCTTGCTTGCTACCTCCTCTTCTTCCTCCTCTTCTTGCGCTTCCTCGTCCGCCAACTTATGAGGGACGCTTGTTGAAGAAAACGCAAGAGAGAGTTTATGTTGCTCAAATATGTTGCTTCTATTCATCCCTTCAGCACTGGGACGCATTTTTACCATGGGTTTTGAGTGTGATTAGACGATTTTGTTGACATTAGGAAGGGTCTACGGAGGTCAGAAGAT
>NC_059299.1:925000-972500 GCF_017591435.1 Portunus trituberculatus
TGTATAAAGACAGACAGACAAACAGACAGGTATAAAGACAGACAGACAGACAGACAGACAGGTATACAGACAGACAGACAGGTATAAAGACAGACAGACAGGTATACAGACAGACAGACAGACAGACAGACAGACAGACAGACATTTCAAAATAAATACATTACCAGCAATACAATAAGCAAACGACTAACACCTTTATGAATACTTGAAAATGAGCGAAAAGAGCAAATTTTTACCCTCCATCCATCTACTCTCTCTCTCTCTCTCTCTCTCTCTCTCTCTCTCTCTCTCTCTCTCTCTCTCTACACGCCTGTCTTCCTCTATCCCTTAATCTCTCTTCCGTTTCTCCTTCTTTCCTTCCTTCTTTCCTTCTTTCCTTCCTTCCTTCTTTCTTTCCTCTCTTCTTCTCTTCTTTCATTCTCTCCTTCACTTTCGTTTTCTTTGTTTCTTTTTCTTATCAATTGCTCTCTCTCTCTCTCTCTCTCTCTCTCTCTCTCTCTCTCTCTCTCTCTCTTATCTTAGCACCCACCTCTCTCTCTCTCTCTCTCTCTCTCTCTCTCTCTCTCTCTCTCTCTCTCTTCCTCTCCTTTTCCCTCTCTCCCTCCACTTTCCCGAAAAGACAACAGTTGCACACACACACACACACACACACACACACACACACACACACACACGGAAAACACCTTTCTCACACACCCACAGGTAAACACTCCCACAAAACACCTGTAATATTTTCTCTCTCTCTCTCTCTCTCTCTCTCTCTCTCTCTCTCTCTCTCTCTCTCTCTCTCTCTCTCTCGGTAATTGCGCGGAGAGGAGGAGGAGGAAGAAGAGAAGGAAGAAGAAAAAAGAAGAAGAAGAAGAAGAAGAAGAGGAGGAGGAGGAGGAGGAGGAGGAGGAGGAAAGCGTGTTTTGTATTAAGGGATTTTTCTTGATTGCAGGTGAAATAGAAATATTGGAAAGGTGAGTTTTTTTCCCGTCCTTTTTTTTTCCGTGTTGTGTTTTGAGTCTTTTGGAAAATGTTTGTAAATGAGTTTAGGGAACGTGTTTGTAAAGAGTATGTAAGTTGTTGTTGTTGTTACTAATGGTGTTTGTATAGAAGATGTGTGTGTGTGTGTGTGTGTGTGTGTGTGTGTGTGTGTGTGTGTGTGTTCACCACGGTAGCCTACTGGTCACCTAGCCAGTCTTCCCCATTACGGAGCGAGTTCAGAGCTCATAGACCGATCTTCGGGTAGGACTGAGACCACAACACACTCCACACACCGGGAAAGCGAGGCCACAACCCCTCGAGTTACATCCCGTACCTATTTACTGCTAGGTGAACAGGGACCACACATTAAGAGGCTTACCATTTGCCTCGCCGCCTCCGGTACTCGAACCCGGACCTCTAGATTGTGAGTCGAGCGTGCTAACCACTACACTACGCGGTGTGTGTGTGTGTGTGTGTGTGTGTGTGTGTGTGTGTGTGTGTGTGTGTGTGTGTGTGCGAAAGTCAGTCTTATTACACACACTAACCATTCTTCACAAGTAGACCAACAGACAAACAACAACAACAACAACAACAACAACAATAATAAGGACAAAAAAGAGCTCCCACAAACAACACTGTACAACACACACACACACACACACACACACACACACACACACACACACACACACACACACACACACACACACACACACACACAAACCAGAATAAATAAGTACAAGAAAACACACTTTGCTTCCCAAACCTATAAAAAACAAATAAGTACAACCCACAAGTACTCACACGCTCCCACACGCCCCCCCCCCCCCCCCCTTACAACCACACACACACACACACACACACACACACACACACACAGACACTCACGCACACGCTCCCTGGTGAAAGACAGCGAGATGAAGAAGTAGAGCCACGCACACCCACACGCAGGCTGGCTCACCCGCGCACTGCCACCGGACCACGCCAGACTCCCTGCAGCTGGCACTCTTCCTCCTCCTTCTTCTTCTTCTTCTTCCTCCTCCTCCTCCTCCTCCTCCTCCTCCTCCTCCTCCTGTTTCCCTTCTCTCCAGTACAGGTCCCTCACTTCCGTTCGGACCCTCCTTCTTACCTTCATTTTCCTTTTTTTTATCTTTTTGGTTTTTTTTTTTTCTTTTTATCGACTCAGTTTTGGTTTGGTTCTCTCTCTCTCTCTCTCTCTCTCTCTCTCTCTCTCTCTCTCTCTCTCTCTAATCAACAAGTGAAACCTCTCTTGCCTTTCCTCCTCCTCCTCCTCCTCCTCTTCCTGCTTCTCTTCATCCTCCTCCCTTTCTCTCCTGCTCCTCCTCCTCGTCAACTTTTTGTTTAATAACTTTGCTTTAGTTGGCCTGAAAATTTAGTCTCTCTCTCTCTCTCTCTCTCTCTCTCTCTCTCTCTCTCTCTCTCTCTCTCTCTCTGCCTTGGATCATGTTTAATCTCAGTAATCCTTCATTAACTTCAAGCAAATAATCTGTTTCAATAATCACAAGTCGATCACTAAGTAAAAGTTTGACCTCTTCTCTATTTTTATCTTACTTAACTCAGAATACGCGTCAAGGATTTTTGGGCAGCAGCATCGGTAGTAGTAGTAGTTGTAGTAGTAGTAGTAGTAGTAGTAGTAGTAGTAGTAGTAGTAGTAGTAGTAGTAGTAGTAGTAGTAGTAGTAGTGGTAGTGGTGGTAGTAGTAGTAGTAGTAGTAGTAGTAGTAGTAGTAGTAGTAGTAGTAGTAGTAGTAGTAGTGGTAATGGTGGTAGTAGTAGTAGTAGTAGTCGTAGTCATTGTTGCTATTTCCGCTACCGCTGCTGTCAGAGGAAGAGGAAGAAGATATGGCAGAGAATGAGTTTAGTAGTAGTAGTAGTAGTAGTAGTAGTAGTAGTAGTAGTAGTAGTAGTAGTAGTAGTAGTAGTAGCAGCGGCAGTGAGGGGCAGCAGGCAGGTGTGTGAACTGTAACAAGCAACACACGTGACACTGCATAGACACGAGGACACGAAAATGTTGAGCGCTCAGACATCACAATCATTCAGAGAGAGAGAGAGAGAGAGAGAGAGAGAGAGAGAGAGAGAGAGAGTCAGGCAGTCATTCATCATCAATTAAAAGAACAATTAAAATGACAACTTCCATTTCTACTCATCAGATCAGTTTTTTTTCTCGTTTTTATACCGTGGACAATGATAACAATAATAATAATAATAATTATGTACAGACAAGCAAAAGACCTTGATACAAAAATTAAGAAAACCTTATGTAGCGCCCTAATTCAACCTCACTTTGACCATGCATGTTCCTCTTGGTACTCTGGACTGAAAAGTAGATCTAAAAAACAACTTCAAATTTGTCAAAACAAGATTATCAGATTCATTTTAGGTTTAGACCCCATATCTCATATAGGACAAGCGGAGAGAGAAAAAGTAAATATGCTCAGTGTTAAGAATAGGGTAAAAGAATTAAAATTAAGCCATGCACACAATATTCATAACAACAGAAGACCAACATATCTTGCAGAACACTTCCATAAAAAAACAGATACCTAAACAATTAGGACTATAAATAATGATTTACTTACTTTAAACTTTTGTATGTCAATCACACAGGGTCTCTCAGCACATACCTTATATCACACAGCCATTAAAGACTGGAACTCATTACCAAAAAAGCTTACAAAGCATAGGATCCATACACCTGTTCAAAGGAGCTCTCAGGAAATATTTAAAAGATGAAGAAAGAGCTGCTGAATCAAATGACTATATCTATTACTAACCATGACAGTTTTAGAAATATAGATTAAGGTTGTAGTTTTTAATTTTAAGGAACAGTAGGTAAATAAGCTTAAGGTTTAGTATTACTGTGTACTAAAGCTATGTGTATAGTCACACCTGTGCTGTCTGCCCCATCTTGCTGCATAAAAGGGACTCTACTGGAAATAAGTTGTAAAACTTTAGCAGGTTATCCTGGAGGAAGTATCTATGTACATTAACTGGTGTAATGGACATGAAGAATCCAAATAAACTTACTTACTTACTAACTTACTTATTCCTCCAAGCTTACTTACTTACTTACTTAAGATAAATTTATGGATGGGATGATAGGTGGAATTAAGTAGCTTTGCCCATACAGGGACTGCCATGTGTAGGAACCCTTTTCTTATGTTCTTAAGTTATGTTAAGGTCACAAAGCATTTCATCACAGCTTGCAATCCTATATGTTGCTCATAGTCACTGCCACATTGCAAAAGATGATCATTTAAATGCCACACGTAAGTCTTTATTCATGCTACCATACTACAAAACATGCTAACTTGACAAATCTTTAATTTATTCCCTAGTACAAAAGAAAAATTGAGAAAACATATTGTTACTCAGCAAAACTGACTTTATTCTCCCCTTCCAAGTCCCTTTTCTTATGTTCTTATGTTCAGGTAAGGTTATATACATTTAATTACAGCCTGCAATCCTTTACTTTCTTTTCAGTCACTCCACATTGCAAAAGATGATAATTTAAATGCCACACTTAAGTCTCTAGTCATGCTACTATACTACAAAACACGCTAACTTGACAAAACTTATTCCCTAGTACTAAACAAAACTTGAGGAAACATATCATTACTCAGCAAAACAGTGACTTTATTCTCCCTTTCCAGACAATGGCAGGTTTCCAGGAGCCTCCCATCAAGAAAGCAAAGAATGACCGAACAGTTGACCTCAGTGCCAACACCTCACAGGCCCCGACACAGCCGAGCCCAAGCCAGGCAGCAAATGGCCACACCAAGGCAAGGGATGGCTTGGGGTCCTTCCAGAACCTCAAGCACAAGACCCCTAGCAAGGGAACACCTCAGAAAACCAAGAACCCTGAGCACTTGAGGAACCTTTTAGCACAGAGACACGCCCTGCCCATCTTCCCTGCCCGGGCAAGACTTCTGGAGGAGCTGAGGAAGAACAACACTGTTATCATCATTGGGGAGACCGGCAGTGGCAAGACAACACAGATTCCACAGTACATTCATGAGGAGAGACTGGACCGCAAGGGTGGGATCTGCGTCACACAGCCCCGGAGGGTGGCCGCCATCTCCATCGCCAAGCGTGTGGCCGAGGAAATGGACACTAATCTGGGCGGCCTGGTGGGGTACTCGGTGCGGTTCGAGGAGGCCATCTGCCCTGCCACAAAAGTGAAATACGTTACTGATGGAATGCTGCTGAGGGAAGCCATCTCAGACCCTCTGCTCACCAGGTACAGCTGGATCCTGCTGGACGAGGCTCACGAACGCACCATAAACACAGACGTTCTCTTTGGGATTGTGAAGGATGCACAAAAAACCCGCAGGTCCTTGCCGGGCCATGACCCGCTGCGGCTCCTCATCATGTCAGCCACCATGGACGTGGACCACTTCAGCCAGTACTTTGGCAACTGCCCGGTGTTGTACGTGGAGGGCCGCCAGCACCCCATAGAGATGTTTTACGCCAAGAAGCAGCAGGAGGACTATGTGATGGCTGCCATGACCACTGTGTTCCAGATCCACCGTGAGGCACCACCACAGCACGACATCCTGCTCTTCCTCACTGGCCAGGAGGAAATTGACTCAGTGACAACAAACCTGCGCCAAATAGCAAAGGACGGGAGCCTGGCGGAGTGCCCCAGGCTGCGGGTGTTGTCGCTGTACGCCGCCCTGCCTGCCCACCAGCAGCTGGATGTCTTCAGGGCCACAGCAGAGGGTGAGAGGAAAGTCATCGTGAGCACCAACATTGCAGAGACCTCCATCACCATCCCAGGCATCCGATATGTGATAGACTGTGGGAGGGCAAAGGTCAGAACATATCACCCAGGCAGCGGGTTTGACGCTCTGAAGGTCAAGAAGATATCACAGGCCCAGGCGTGGCAGAGGGCTGGCCGAGCGGGGCGGGAGGCGTCTGGCAGCTGCTACAGAGCCTATACCAGGGCAGAATTTGATGCAATGAATGTCAATCCTACACCAGAAATTCTACGGTCAAACTTGGCCAGTGTGATGCTGCAGCTGCTGGCGATGGGGATAAAGAATGTGGTGACCTTTGACTTTATTGATAAGCCAAGTGCCGAGCTTCTAGAGGCGGCAATAGTGCAACTCTCCTTCCTCGACGCTGTTGTGATAAAGTCTGACTCCCTTGAGCTAACAGAGGCCGGCAGGAAGATGGCTCAGTTCCCCCTGGAGCCACGCTATGCTAAGGTCATTCTCTCAGGACCCGAACACGGATGCACAGAGGAGGTTTGTTGTCTCCTTGGTGCTTCTACTTGTCTCACCTTCTGTCTCTATTCTGGGTCACAATATTTTTTAGTCCTTTCCAATATCTCTGTTTATTCTTTCACTAATTCATTTAATTTTCATGTTTAACCCCTTCAGTACTGGGACACATTTTTACCTTAAGATATATTTTTACATTAGGAAGGGTCTATAGAGGTCAGAAGATTAATGGCCAGTCTTCACTATTATAATCCATGACATGAGTTTCTGAAGCTGTATTAAATCACCAAATAGTAAGCAGAATGAATATGGAAACACGTCATGGTACTGAAGGGGTTAATATTCTTCATGATTCTAATTGCATATTCTTACACTTACAATGACTTCAGCCAGTGATGAGATAAGTGTTGCTTCATGTCTTCTTACTTCCATCTGTGCTTAATTCTTACAATTTCACCTCAGAATTTACAATATTCTTAGTGATGTCATTTGCTGCTGTGTGATCTCTGCAATGCTGCGTTTGATAATGCTGATGATTACTACTTCACATCACCACCACCACCATTAGTACTATTTCTAATGCTACTATTGACTTACCATCACCAATTTTGCATTTAAAACTACAATTGTACTACTATTACCATCACCATCACCACCAAAATCATTATTATTATTTCTAACTACCATTTCCACTAACCATCACTCCTTTAAAACAACAACTACTACTATGACTACTACAACTATTCCCTTTACTACTACTCTCATCTTTCTGCAGGTGTTGTCAATTATTTCCATGCTGTCGAGTGAGTCTATTTTTGTGAACCCGGCTGGCAAGAAGGAGCAAGCAGCCAATGCCAGGAGAAAGTTCACTTCAGTAGAGGGCGACCACATCACACTGCTCAAGGTGTTCAGGGCATTCAAGGCAGCCAAGAAGAACAAGGTCAGGAATTAGTTTAGAAATGATGAACCAAGGAGATAAAAGGTCAGGGTAACTTAGAAATGGTTGTCTGGAATAAGATTGTCAAGATTGTAGTTTTATTTTTATGTAAGACAAAAACTGGCTAAGGGCAACATAAAATGAAAAAAAGGCCCCGTTTAGTTGCTAGTCCCGTTGGAGGTCTGAGAGAGTTAACCAAAAGAAATGGGTTTAATGTGTTGAAACTTCCCTCTTAAATTAAATCAAGTCATAGGAAGTTGGAAATACAGAAGCAGGCAGGAGGGCTTCCAGAAAATACAAAGTGATCAAGAGGGAGGCAATTCTGAAGGAAATATTTGATTAAAATGGAAAATAAGAACAGATTTATCAAGTTTACAAGGCTGGCAATATCATAAAGCCATCACCATTGTGTTATTTTTACTATTTTGCATCACCTTGTTATGACTATATTAATAACTACCTTTTATTCCTCAATTATTATAGTTGTAGTAAAGTTTTAGTAGTAGTAGTAGTAGTAATGGTAGTCAGTTTATGCACCAGGCTACTACTACTAAAAACATCACCATTACTATTACAGCACTTAATAATAGTTGTCCTCTGTTTACCTACAAACCAGACTGGCAATCTCACACAGGCCAGCTCAAACAGACCACCTCACTCATACACACACATCATTCACACCCCTATCCCTGCCAACACTATTATTACTACACCACTTGCTTATTATTTGTCCATCCATCTAGACCCAGACACCACACACACTCCCATCCCACTATAACACACTCACAATAACAATATCACATAATTATTCACACTCCTACCCCTGCTGGTACTATTACTACTATACCATTTACTTATTAATTGTCCATCTATCTATCTAGACCCAGACATCTAACATACTCCCAGCCCTGTCACCCACCATAACACACCCACAATAGTAAAATCACATAATTTCTATCCCCAGATGTGGTGTCACGAGAACTTCCTCAATTTCCGCAACCTGCTGTACGCCACAGAAGTGCGGAAACAGCTGGTGCAGGTCTGTGAGAGGTGTGGAGTGGCTCTGACCTCATGCCAACAGAAGACAGACTCAGTGCGGAGGTGAGACTCTTAACCCCTTCAAAACCGAGGTGATTTTTTTTGGGGTGTCATTAGATAATTTTGTTTGCATTAGGAAGGGTCTATGTAGATCAGAGGATTAATGAGTAGTCTTCACTATTCTAATCCCAACATAAGTTTCTGAAGCTGTATAAAATCACCAAATAGTAAGCAGAATAAAAATCGAAACACATCATGGTACTGACATTTTTATCTTGATTTCTTGGGTATGATTAGACAATTTTATTTGCATTAGGAAGGGTCTAGGGAGGTCAAAAGATTAATGGCCATAGTCTATTCTTATTCTGAAGCTGTATAAAATTGCCAAAATAGTGACCAGAATAAATGTGAAAATGCATCCTGGTACTGAAGAAATTGAATAACACCTTGTCTTGATCATCCTCTCTTGTTATTCATTCCTAGCTGACACTTGTACCATCTAAACACAAGCTTAGTCAAACACCAGTCTCCTCCAGTCCTTGCTTCACCCTCCATGTTCTCCATCAGGTGTCTTGCCACGGGGCTCTTCACCAGCGTGGCCGAGCTGCAGCTGGATGGGAAGTACCTCACACTGGACACCAAGCAAGAGGCAGCTTTGCACCCCACCTCAGCTTTGTTTGGGGGCAAGCCAGCATATGTCCTGTTCACTGAGCTGGTGCAGACAGGGAAGGCTTACATGCATCTCAACTCCATCGTGGACCCCCAGTGGCTGCACGACATTGCTCCCGAGTACTTCAGGAGGAAACACGTCAAGAGATGAAGGAGGAGGAGCCTCAGGACAGGGTGAACTGCTTCAGACGGCAAGATGTGAGGAATGAGGTGATGTTCAGTGAGAAAGTAAGGGAAGCTGCAAGAAGCCATCAGGCCTACTTGTGACAGCTCCTTATGTGATGTGAACAGTGACATGGACCAAAGAGATGGACATTCCTGGCTTGAAAAAATAAGGGAAGCTGCAAGAAGCCATCAGGTCTTCATGTGGCAGATTTTAATATGGGTTGTAAACAGTTGGTGAGATGTTGGTGGCAAAGGAGATTCTCACTAATGCATTGTGGTTTGATGTCAAGAAGGAAAACTTGAGACCAATGTAATGAGGCAAGATGCAAGATGGTGGCCAATAGGACTGACTGAGTGTGACTGACTGACAAGTTCAAAGCACTCTTACAATAGATGTGTGTGACATGAAGAGTGATACAGATGTTAGGGAATGAGTGGAAGGTGTGAGGTGCTGCATGCTTTCCACTCTTCCACTCCTGAACACAAGTAATGACATCAATTCATACAAACACAGATGCTTCTCTCACATACTTTATTTAACACCATAAGATAACTCTGCTGGAATGTACATAAATATACAGTATATATATATATATATGTGTGTGTCAAAGATTTACCCTCAGTTCACGGCAACGACGGCTGTTCTTCGTGTCAACAGTCGGTGAACGCAAGGAGTTTACAATGAAACGTGTTGTGTTCCAAATTGTTCCTTTTTTACTACTGTACAACTAATGGACTACCTACACATAGTAGTAGTAGTAACAATGTGCGTATGTTAATGACTCTGTGCCTTACTGTAAATTTTTCATCAATAAATAGATCTTTGTAAATAAAAGAAAGTTTCCATATTGTGTTGGATTCACCTTTTCCTGAGTGAGTGTGCAGGTGGAGCCACACACCCTCAGCTCAGCCTCTCCCTCCCATCACACTGTACCAAGATACCCTGTAAACCACAATACCTCCAAACAAAACTGGCAGTAGTTAACCCAAAAATACCCGATAAATGTCATACTTCATTAATCTGTCTAAAAACTTATCTCATTAATTTATATCTCTTAAAAATGGCACCAGTAGTAATTAATAATTTTCTCAGTGTCGTCTATGTAAAATAAAATAACTCATGAGCCGACATCTGCTTGCAATATACATAAACTTTTCTATAAGCTAACCCATAAATATATTACCAGGAACCTAAGAAACTAACAAACAAGTAAACAAGACACAGGAAGATCATCTAATAGAACACTTAAAAATTCAAACATCAAAATATTCCTTTTTTTCAACCCTTCACAAATGCAACAATCAAGTCATTTTGTTCCTCACTTCCTTTATAAACCAGTGCATTCATACCATCAATCAACATATGTACTTTTCCACTCTTACACTCAGACAGACACACAACCGTAATGCAAAACAGACAGCTTGTATGATGGGCAACAGCAACTCCCTTACATAATGATGCAGCCAGCCAAGAGGTAACACCTGTCAACCATTCACTACTGGAGGTCTCACACTACACTCACTATCATTCTGGCAGTGTCAACTATGGCTGTGTAAGATTAATGATTCTACTAGAGACTAACTGGATTGGGACTGATGAATGACAGGGAAGACTAAGATTTATCACACATGTCATCAAAAGGCACATGGTTAAGTCACACATGGTCAAAGTTGATGAAAATGTGAGGTAAGTAAGGTTAGTATGTAGCTTTTTCTTGGGACCAGTATATAGTGTAACAGTTTCTAGAGAGCTTAGTAAATCATGGTGGTTTTCTTGGTACAATGACAGTCACACAAAGCTCTAGCTAACTGTCACTACAGCACCCAGGAAAATATAATGTTGCTCAGTTAGTTAGTCTAATGTACCATTTGCCCCACAACTGTCACACAAGGCTGGGAATTTAACGAAATGCAATGTACAATTCTCAAGTCAGTTAAACTAATGTACTATCCTCTTCTTGAATACCACAAGAGACTGAAAACTTAACAGAACAATATATAATTCTCAAGTTAGTTTGTCTGATGTACCAGCCACTCCCTGACTGTCACACAAGGTTGAGAACTTGACAAAACACACCACACACTTCCCTACACACAGCTGAATTATTGATTACTGTAAGCCGAGCTATTGCCACAAGACTGCTGCTGCTGCTGCCGACCGACCTAACTTCTCTTGTTTACCATAACTTGCCAGCCGGAGATGATGAGAGTGATGACGTACATACCGGCAGCAATACCACAGTTTTGAGCGATCTGCCAAGCAAGTGTTGATGAGTGATGGTGATCCAGTCAGTCTTGCAGCACTCATTCACCACTTGAGGCTTACCAAGCCATAAGTACTACTGACACCAAGACATCACCACCACAAAGGATGCTCTGCCTCTTTAGATATTGTCTGACTGTATGTTTTAACACAGGAGGGAATTCATGTCAGAGTATAAGCTCAGACTGATTAGACTTTCAGCTTGAGTGCAAGTTTTAACATGGGATGCAAACTTTCCACTTGACAGATTCATCCTTGGATACAATACCAATCTGAGATGATAAGGTCTTGGACACTTTACACACTTGAGTGGTGAATGAGTGATGCTGCATAGCATTGACTCAATCATGCTTAAATAGTAACATGCTAGCTGCTGCATGATTAAATGTTACTTATTCTATTATTAGCCTTTTGATTCTGTCAGTAACTTACTGGAATAAATCAGCAATAGGAATCTTGCATGCTGGCTATAAAAAGATTAAATGCAACTTAATTCAAATGTATTTATGATTCTTTGACAGTAATAATGAAGCGGGATCAGATACCAGGGATGAAACTACCATAGTCCTCACTGAGTGGGTGAGACATTTTCACCTAAAGTATAAAAAAGCGTGATACAATACTTATAGCAGAAAGATGCACCCATTCATTCCTCTGACACTTTGCTTCCTGCAGAGACATCCCCCAAAAACAGCAGACCAGGCATATGACGCTCCACTGTATTTAATCCAAAGGACCTCACAACCTACAACTACCTTCACCAACAGACACTTACTCTTCTCACCACTGTCAACATCAGACCACCACCAGGTCACACACACACACACACACACACACAGCTCAGTGCCCTACATACAGAGTGGCACAAGATATTACAAAACTACAAGTACTAATCATACCATACCCATACTCAGTGCCCATCAAAAACTAGTTCACCTCTATTAGTGATACAACTCTACACACTGCAAGGTAATGGCATGCAGGGGAGTGAGGGAAGGTAGCAGGCAGTTGACACATAGAAACATTATAGTAACCCTAACCACTGAAAAAGATGCTCACCGTTCATTGTCCAACCAGAGAGAAGCATGAAAGTTCAGAGGCATGAGAATATAACACAAAATGATCTTTACAATTATATCATCATTATCATTATTTTCTTTTAACATCCACATTTTCCCATTCATGCTGGGGTTGGACGAGCGATGACTGCTTTCCACAACTGGCAAGCTTTTGTTTTTACAATTATATCCTTTACCAAAATGGGATATCGACATTAACTACATAATATAGAAGTGTTTGATATCATGGAATTCTTATTGTCTTCTAGAATATCAACTTAGTGGATGTACAGTTGCCCTAGAAAGTGATGTAATGAAGACCAATGAAATACAAAAAAAATAATTAATATTTGACAAATACGAGTGAAAACAAAAAAGATAAAACAGTATGATAAGTGATAAGAAAATAGAAACAAACGAACGAAACGAAACAAGAAAATAAATACAGGAGACTAAAATAAGACAAGAAAATCGAAGACAAAGAAAACAGTCACAACACAGAGGGGGAAAAAAAAGAGTAACAAATTGCTGGAAAGAGAGAGAGCACCAAGGCAAGGCAGGAAAGTCACCAAGTAAGAGTGTCACATCTCACCGTCTTATAGGATTTGTCTAGGGCGTCGATGAAGTGGCCGGCGTCGTGGTGAGCCTCCTCTGGGATGGAAAGGTCCTCGATGAAGGCTGGAGACTTCACCCAGAATAGAACTGCCATGATCCCCTGCAGAACACCCAATATTAAGCCACACTGATGAACAAGTAAACCTAACATTGGAATGAAAATTAAAGAAGAGGAGGAAGAGGAAGGAGTAGTTAAAAGGTTGGATGAACAAAAATTAACTGAAAAAAAGATTAACAGAAAAATAAAGCAAAAAAAAATAGCAGAGAGAGAGAGAAAGAGATAACCAAATTCCCTTCAAGTAAAGATGATCAGACAACACCGAAGCTGGACCGTCTGGAAATGAAGTGTTAAGTCTTATTTCACCTCTGACCTGACCCCTTCACTGCCTCACTGACTCACCAGCTGCACAATGCCCCACGCACTAAGCAGGGTACAGCACAGGGAACACTTGGGCCCACAAATCTTCATGGTGGAGAAGTGTCGTGTAGTGTTCTGTGATACTCAACCCGTGACACTTTGTTTACCTCTCCCCGCCAAGTCAAACTCCCTCCCAGTCTTAATATTTTTCTAGATTTCTGCCTATATACACCTTATTTATTACTTCTTTTTCATTTAATATATCACTTAGACATTTTTCTTTGTCATATATGTTGGATATAAGGCTGGAATGTTTTTAGATAAGAGTAATAATAAATGTTGTTTGCTACATGTTCTTTTCATACTTGTTAAGATCACCTGACTGACTCGTCTCCCACTCTTTCATAACGGCGCGCTCTCCTGTCAGTATAGGAGCTTAATTATTTACTAAAATGCTTGTCATCTTATTGCATTTAATGATTTGGAATTATTTTATTTATTATATCAACTCACTTAGCCATTTTCTACAGTTGGCAGCTCTTGTCATAGTAAATTATGCAGTGTTGGCAAGAAAGCGCTTTTTCATCTATTTATTTCTTTTTTAAGTTTATGAAATGATTATATGTGCCCAGAAGAGTTCTCAGGCTCCTTCCTCCTCCCTGTACTATTGCTTTCATATATACACCAATATAGCTCCACACCCCACTGTTATCTTTGCTCAAATTCGTGGATAAAAGGACATATGGAGCCGATAATGCCCGATATCCCCATCTGAGCAGTACGATCATGTATCAGAGCTCCACTAGCTACAGTTACAATAAACTACTTAACAATCCAAGGTACCGTCACTTCCTACCTCCTCACGCCCCATCGCCACAACGAGCAGTGCCCCACAGTCAAGCTTGTCTACCTATACCACCTCTCACCACAGACTCTTACAAGTAAAATGCCATTCCTACCATTGGCAAATTCATTCAATCTTAATTCATTTTACTCTTCCTCATAATTATGTTACGTCGCCGTCCTCTCGTCAATTACATAACTTTTGAATACCTCTATCAATCGTCATTTTTAACTCAACTGCTGGAGTTGTGACATTTTGAGTTCTGCATACACTCTAGGTAGAGCTATATTGCTTTTACTATGTGTCCCTTCAATGTATACTTTCAGCCTCTTCGCTGCCTTTTGCATTAATAAACCGTTATTATTATTATTATTATTATTTTACACACACACACACACACACACACACACGTTAGTTTAGCTGGTAGCTGCAAATACCACACCACACCACATCACCACCACCATTGCCACCACACCAGCAGATACTTACCACATAATACCACTCTAGACCCCGCATTTGCACCTCCTACTAACTTCCCTTCCCTCTCTGTGTCACCTATTCAACATTTCCTTCAATTCTCAGTGTTTCCTGCTATTGCCTGAGTGTGTGTGTGTGTGTGTGTGTGTGTGTGTATGAAATATTGTATCTAAACCTAATCTGATGTTTGATATGAGGAAATATAGAAATATGTAGGGAGAAATTAACTTAAAGAAAATTATAAGGAAAGTTGTATATTGAAAGTTAATCTGATCTAATCTTGTTTGATGTGAGGAAATATAGAAAATTGGAGAAAAAATGAACTTAAGAGGCAAAAATATGAAAAACAAAGTGGTTATAAATTGTCAAAGGGTGAAACTTGATCTAACTTATCCTAACTTGAGGAATTAAGAGAAAATTGTAGGAAACAATAGAAAAATTAAAAGAAAGTTTATATATTGTCTTGAAATGAGACTTCACCTAATCTAACTTGGAAGAGGATGAGGAAGATAGACATATCATAAAAAAAAAAAAAAAATACAGGAAAAATAAACAGAAAAAAAGAAGATTAAGAACTTAGAAATATTTCCAACACCACTGAACTAAAATTTTCTTCCAGCCAGCTACCTACAGCCCACAGCCACCAGAGCAGACGGCAAGTTTCAGCAGGAAGCATTGGCAGGAAAAACAGAGACAAGCTGGTGTGGCTAGGATTGAAATATTGCTGTGTTTGAAGAATAAAGGAAATTCAGAATTGATTTTTGTTACCGGGCTGGCTGGTTGCCTCCCTCAACAATGATGTAAACTGTGAATAAATTGATTCCAAGTACATATGTAATTGTATATAAACCATCCATTTTATACTAAGTTTCCACAGAAAAGTAACTTCCTTGTACATTTCCTCAGATGACAATGAATTTCCCTATCTGAGGATATTTCCTCAAAAAGTGAAACCCCTGGCTGCAATCTTTCTATCTAACTCAAAATGTGTCTTCTCAAGGTCCCAGTGAAAACTGCTAATTATTCCTTTATCTTCTCCCTATAATTTTTCAGTTCTCCCTTCTCTACACATTATGCATAATACTGATAAATAAAGAACAATATATAATAAAAGCTTGATTAGACTACATTGCAAATAATACGTATGTATGTGTACTTACTCAGCAATGTACGAAAAATGTCTGTTTATCAAGTCTATGTTGCATTTAACAGCGTCTCTCCAAACACTATCACATCATCTATTACCAATCTAAGGAGTACCTAAAGTGTAAAACAATTAATAAATTCATCTCTTTAATGTATAAAACATCAAAATAATATACACATGTACAGCAATTAATCTTAGGGAAATCTAGTGCTAAATGCCCTGCAGTGACCGCCACACAGAGGAACAATAGATTACTCTAGTGAGCTTCAATTTCTCTGCCTCAATCTGAATATCAGGAGGAAAACAACTTGATAACACAATGTACAGTTTTGCCTCATTCACCACCAACACCTACACCAAGCTGTCTCACTCTTCACTCTACAAACCCAAGGCTGTCATTATGCTAGCCACTACAACAAACCCAAGGCTGTCATAATAACCTCATCACTTTGTCAGGCATTTCAACTGCTCTCTGACACATATTTCTTGAATTATTCAGCACATAGACTATCTTTTATTGTTTCTCCTTGACTATTTTACTACCTTAATCCTTTCACTATTTGACACCTGTCTTTAATCATTAGCCATTCTAAGACATTTTCTGGTGTTACAGCCACCTCCGAACAATGTACCAGATAGAAACTGCAATATCTATTCTTCCTATCCCCCTCTCATGCTGTCAAATATCCCATACATTGCTACCATTCCTTTGTCTCATGTCTCCTTCCACACTCCCCCTCCAGCTCTTCCTTATTGGTTTTCCTTCCAACTAAGCAATGTATTCTGAAACACTGCTCACTCACCATGACTATTTTCAAAGACCACAGAGAACTGTTCAGTTGTCAAAGACATTTCTCTTGTGGATAGAGTATAATATTGTTAATCTGTTACTTCAACCATAAAAACATCCTTAAAACATCAAAGTAACTTCAAACAGAACCTTTAAAGAGCAGTGGAGGTGTAGCAAAGTGTTTCATAATCTGGTCCTGACTACAGACCCAACACTAGACTGAACATACTGCATGAGAGGAGCAGCTCACAGCGACCCAGCACAGTTAGAGTTACAGTGCCCAGCTTATGCAACTGAAAGAAAGAAAATAGTACAAATAGAAAGACTTGATACAGAGGAAGAAGAGGACATAACTATAATCTTTAGAAGAACTGATTAAAGAAACCAAGACAGTGATTGATGAAATGTGGAAAAAGAGAGAACGATAAAGGAAAATTCTCAACATGATCAACTGAGCTGAAAATTAACTGGTGAGGATAAACAGTGATGCCAAGGCCAAGCTTACCAAATAACACTTGATCTGACCAGTGGAACAGTAGAGGCTACAACCCAAACCAGCTGGGCACACCCGGCCTGTTGGTATTCTGCCGGGATTTCTGCTTCCATTCCTTCTCAAGAAGCTTCAGGTCCTCCTTCTGCTTCTCCCTCTCCTGTTCCTTGGCCTCGGGGAAGAGGTTTGGAAATTCAAACTTCTCTCCCTTAGGCTGAAAGAAAATTTTAGAAAAAATGTTCAAAACTTTTATCCTTTCTTCACACTTTACACTTTTTATCACACATATTGCTATTTTCAACCAGTTCTTTGTCTTGTAAGTTTCTCTTTCCAAGAAAACATAGTTCAAATTAGCCAATATATCTGGGGTGAGATGCAATTTGACCTTTTCATTACTGGAGGCAAAAAGATGTTACTGTACAGCATTATCATAATTCCACAACTACTAAAATCTGTGAGGCACATCTCTATCTTCCTCATATCTCAGTGTTCATTTATCCATTTGTATTTGTGCAAATTGACAGTTTTCATGTAGAAAGGAATAAGGAGAGAGAGCCACAGGACACTCACCAGGGTTATGTACGCCACCTTGTAATCATCATCCTTCACAACATACCCTCCCATCGCAGTCCGGGATAAATTACCTGAATAAAAGAGAAGACATTAAAAAGGACCATATAATAATAAGCTGTCAAACAAATACCTAAATAAATCACTCTTTTTAACAATTCCTGGCTTTATCTGCATGACCAAACCATCTTTATTTTTTTATCTTCCTATGAATAAAAGAGAAGACATCACAAAAAAACAAGATATAATATCAGTAGCCAAAGTCTTCAGTGTTTTAATTCCCACATAAGTATCTGAAACTGAATAAAATCACCATATAGTAAGCAGAATAAATACCAAAACATGTCATGAACTGAAGAGGTTATCATCACTATCACCTCTGTAATCCATTCCACTCCTGCTCCTAACCCAACAACACCCAGTGACCCAAACCCTCCTCCTCCCAGCACCCGAGCCTCACCCATCCTGATGTGGGTGACGATGTGCTCCACAGGGACATTGTATATCTTTTCCAGGTAGTTCTTGATGTCATTCTTGGTCATCTTCATGGACACATGGAACTGGACAACGTTAGCGGGCAGTGGGTCCCTTGGCTTCACAATTTTCATGAAGAAGTTGGGCAGAAACACTCTCAGCTGAGGGTTTCCGCGCTGGTACAGTGGATACCTGCCGGGATTGGAAGGTGTAAGGTCATTGAAGTTGTGGTTATTTTTTTTTTATATGAGAGAAAAACTGGCCAAGGTTAACGTAAAACTAAAAAAAAAGCTACTTAGTTGCCAGTCCCCTAGCAAGTCCGAGAGAGTTAGACCCTCCAAAAGAAAAGGGATAAATGTCTTGAAACCTTCCGCTTAAATGAAGTCAAGTCATAGGAAGTTGGAAATACTGAAGCAGGAAGGGAGTTCCAAAGTGTACTAGAGGAAGTTATGAATGCATGGGGTTTTATCGATGTCAATCTAACTGAATAATTTCCAAATGATGACTGTTCATTTATAGGCAAAGTGTGATGACTTCTCAAATTATGAAATAATGAATGAAGGAAATCAGCAGAGAAATTAAAGAGCTGAATTATGACTAGTCCTTTAATGGAGATGCTAATATTACTTCAATTCAAATGTGCATTGGAACTATTTTCATTACCTTAATCAATTCATCCAGTCTTTTTCATTCCTGCCAAATGAAGGAAACCAACCATTAACCCCTTCAGTACTGGAACATATTTTTATCACGAGTTTTGATTATGATTAAACAGTTTTACTTATATGAGGAAGGGTCTATGGAGGTCAAAAGATTAATGGCCACAGTCTTCACTATTTTAATCACCCCATAAGTTTCTGAAGCTGTATAAAATCACCAAAATAAGCATCACAGCACTGAAGAGGTCAACTCACCACTACCACGTACCTACTCCCTAAAACAACCAGCGGATCACCCAAGAGAGATCAGTCACCCATAGAAAGTCTTAATGAATGAACTGACCCCTGCCACGGTAGTAAGGGTGGCCCGCTACTCATGGCCGGCTAGCTATAGGTGACCCGTGTCTTTGTCATGCTGCCCCTGTGTACCCTCGCCAGGTGAGACTCATTAACAGGCCACACAGCAGAGTAACGACCCCAGGTACACACAGGTAAGTTTCCATAGCTTGGTGTGACTGGTGAAGTTAGTTTGATGAAGGGTGATGAGAGGCAGTGCTGGTGACTCGAACATTAGTGCGTCTATTTATGAATGAGTGTTAATGTGAGTGATGTGTGATAAATTGTCTTCTAAGTGTCTGTAATGGCCGGGTAATGGTTAAATAAAGAGAAAGTGGCTTAATTCCCGCTTACCATCTCGTGGACATGTTGTTGTTCTGAGGCAGTCTCAGTCGGCCCACTGCTATTTCGGATCAGCTGGAATTATTGATGCGGCTCATTGAACGTATCAATTTTGACGTAAACATCGCAAGAAATAGCCATTTTTATATAAATTTAACTTACACAAAACGTCATAACTGTAGGCCGAATTGCTAACTTTTCTGCTTGCTGCAACAGTGCAGCTATAGATTACCTAACGGATACATTTTTCACAGTCTGTCATGTCTGAGTTTCCTGAGAAAAGAATAACTGTGACCAGTAACTGGTAACAATAGTGTTGGCCTGATAAGACAGTGGAAAGTCCTGTGTTGGGTGTATGAACCGCAGATAAGTAGTGTGTAGCAGCCAGAAGGAAGTAAAATTTAAGACGCTCCCTGATGCTTTGGCCGAGATCCTATAGTGGAGTTGTATAGTAGTTACTCTTTTACTGCTCCACCAGATATAGTTGTCTGACAGCGGTGAATCAGGCCAGTATGATGAAGGAAGGTTACTGGATTCAAAGGCGTCACTACAGCGGTGCCATGGCAGGCGTTTTGCAAGGCTTGGTGCTGCTGCTGACGCCGCCTCTGCTCATCCATGGATACAAGCCCATCGTGATCAACACATGGAGCTTTACTAATGCCACAGCCAAGGGTGAGATCCGGGATAGTTGTAATGGCAATTCATAAGTATGTGCTTTATAACCTCTTCATTACTGGTACACATTTTTTACCTTGAGATTTAGGCATGATTAGACCATTTTATTGACATTAGGAAGGATCTATGGTAGTCAGAAGATTAATGGCCAGTCTTCACTATTTTAATCACTCACATAAGTTTCTGAAGCTCTATAAAATCACCAAATCAAATAGTAAGCAGAATGAGCATGAAGTCACGGTAGTCAAGTGGTTTTAATGTTGGCAGCACATCTAGTAAATTAACTATATGAAAGAGAAAAGCCAAGGGTAAGATCTTATAAGTTGGTCAATGTAGGATAAGGCTACATACGTGTGCTGGACCATGAACCCACAGCTTGGGAGATCCTGCGGCAGGGTGAGGGCACGGCGCTGGATGCTGTGGAAAGAGGGTGTGCTACGTGCGAGGAGCTGCAGTGTGACGGCACCGTGGGCTTCGGAGGCAGCCCGGATGAGACCGGAGAGACCACGCTCGATGCTATGATCATGGACGGGTGAGTGAAAGCTGTCCCTTTTTCTGAAACTTTACCATCTCTCTCTCTCTCTCTCTCTCTCTCTCTCTCTCACGACCGTTTTCCAGAGATGAGCAGCTGATAATGTGAAAAATCTCGTTAATCTGTCACCAATACCATAAACACACCCTGAAAATTTCGTGCCACTTGTGAACCAGGTAGAGCGTTTTGAAAGTAGTGAAGGTGCAGGGCAGAAAGGTTTCTGAATGTTTCATACTTTGAAAGCTTAGCAACATGAAAACTGAATTCATGGATGTCATGTGAACGAACGTAATGTTGGTATGATATGTCCTGCAGTACGACTCACGATGTGGGCGCTGTGGCGGACCTGCGCAGAGTGAAAGGAGCCATGGCCGTGGCCCGCAGCGTGATGGAGCACACCACACACACCCTGCTGGTTGGAGAGCAGGCTACGCACTTCGCCCTCATGATGGGCTTCCCCGAGGAGAACCTGACCACTCCTGCCTCGGCAGAGATGCACGAGGAGTGGCTCAGGAACAACTGTCAACCCAACTTCTGGGTAAACGTGTCGCCAGACCCCACCACCTCCTGCGGACCCTACCGGCCTAGTAATGCAAGCAGGAATGCCAAAGAATATACAGCCAGGGAGGGAGGCAACTTCAACCAACTCAATCACGACACCATTGGAATGATAGCCATAGACTCCCAGGGTCACATAGCTGGCGGAACCTCAACTAACGGTGCGCGCAATAAGATTCCTGGCAGGGTTGGAGACTCGCCTATCCCAGGCAGCGGCGCCTATGTAGACAAGTTTGTGGGCGGAGCTGCAGCCACTGGTGACGGGGACGTGATGATGAGGTTCCTGCCAGCCCTGGTCGCTGTGGAGGGGATGCGTCAAGGCTTCAGCCCCAGCAAAGCCGCAGAGATCGCCATCTACAGAGTGGCTCAGTATTACCCAGACTTCATGGGCGCAGTGGTGGCACTCAACATGAAAGGAGAGTACGGTGCCGCTTGCCATGGTATCGACCACTTTCCTTACTCTGTGGCCAGTACAGAAACTAGTGTTGTACAAGTAAAGACCGCTTCCTGCGTGGGATAATCCATAGAGAGAAGCTTCAATTCCACAAAATATCATGTTATATCTTACAACTGTTACCTATAGCATGCTCGTTACGAGTAATCATGTTGTTTCTATCAAAGTATTGGATGGCCAGTTTGTGATGAGCCTTGGGTTACAGAAGGAAAGGCAGACGACCCGCTCATTGTGTTCAGGTTCACACTTGTTTCACCAAAACCTTTTCCTTGGTTATTACTAATTAAAATATGATTCTCTACTTGTTATTTTTATTTCTAACAAATGTGAAGTATATTTACATGTTTGTACTGAACCTCCAGCATTAATGAACACTGAAAATTGATAACTTGCAATACAAAAGACAATGAAACGTGTCAAACAGTAAATATCAATAGATTATCTAACTATTTCTTGTTCAGCTATCTATTCCTGCTTGTTCAACTGTCTATTCCAACTTGTGCAACTTTATTTCTGCTTGTTTATTTATTCCTTGTTGAGCCGTCTACCTGTTTCCTGACTAACTGTACGTTTGTCTGTTCAAACGGTCTTCCAGCCTAGCCTGTTCAACTGTCTTCGCTCACACGAGTGGAAGGTGCAGCCATAGCAGAAGCAGTAGTAGTGATGATGGGTGTAGTGGCAGCAACAGCAGCATCATCTCTGAGGAACTTGAGATCATCCTTGGCGAACTTAAAGAAGATAAGATAGATGAGGGAAGCCACGCTACACACCACTGCCGGAATTATGTCCTCAGTCAGGGAGAACCAAACTAGTTGCAGGCCGTTGAAAGTAACGATTCCCAAAGTACAGAACCACCACATCCATTCCGGCCCGCGTGTTTCCTCGTAACGTTTCTGTGAGATGGGTACGGCATTAAGTAGTACTCTCATTATGAAGGGACATGGGTGAGCTGTGGGACCATGTTGTGTTGGGAGGGGATACTGTGTGCTAGTACACATCGATTATTTTTCAGACTTTTTTTTTCTCTCAGAGCTCTTCTTACACTATTAAACAAATACATACAGCTTTCAAGGCTTTCAGGGATAATTAGCCAGGTTGAAACATTTAAGAAAACGGCACGAATAAGCAATATAAGAGACGAGATAAGACATTCCTAAGACCTTTAATCTGCAAATATTGAGTCTCATAATCACCGACATGCGAGAGAAAGATATCAGTGAGAATTACTAATACCAGGCTACCAGCCAGAGATCCAATGGTTTGCCTCACCTCATGAAAAAGGAAGAGCAGGCGGCCAGTCAGCCCAACGTACACGCCAGTCAACATGGACATTCCCACATTGAGCGATGCCACTGAAAAAAAAGTGAAATGGTAGAACTACAAAGGATGCAAGAGGGAGGGCGGGAACACAATCATATCGTAACGCAGCGCTGTTTGATTTGATGGTTAGACCTGTGTTTCCCTATCCCTTCCACTTCCAGTAAATCGCATGCCTTCATTATTTAGCTTGCCACTTATTGCTTTAACTCGCAGAATGGTTGCAAGATTTATAAAAAGGAAAAGACTCGAAATCCTGCTTTAATTGCACCAAGTATGCGTTAGCTGGAAGGAAATTTTGGAGCTTACGAGCTTTTTTTTTTTTTTATAAATGTAAGAGGGGAAAGCCGGCCAAGGGAATAAAAAAAGGACCACTTAGTTGCCAGTCCCCCTGCAGGTCTGATAGTTACCTAAAAGACAGGAATAAATGTCTTGAAACAGAAGAAAAGGAAAGAACATATGACAGCTACAGTTTTCATTCTGGCCACACTTAAATCTCACTTTGTAGTATTCAACACAGACACGCATTTTCACCATCGCCAACCCTCACCTTGGCTATCAAAGTGGTCAGGATTCACCACCAGACTCAGCATCACCAGATGGCCCACGATTTGTACCAAGGCCACTAGCTAAGGGAGAGCAAAGGGTGAATTAGAAGAGGAAGCTGTATAGTGGCACAAATTATCACATACTATAAATAAACAGCAACAACATATTCTGAAACACTTGGCACATCACCTCCACTATTTTCAAAGGCTCTCATTGAAGTTCCACGGGTTTTCAATGATGTTTTGTTATTATTAGCAAGGGAAACATTCTTAACACTTTCTGTACGATGTCACGTTTTCATATTTATTCTGCTTACTGCTTAGCGATTTTATTACAGCTTCAGAAACTTATGTGGGAATTAAATTAGTGAAGACAGTGGCCATTGCTCTTCTCACTTCCATACATCCTTCCTAATATAAATAAAATCGCCTAAGCATAGCCAAAACTCATGGTAAAAATGTGTCTCAATACTGAAGGGATTAAAAACCTTGTTGACCATTTCTGTGGCTTTTGACATAGTTGTGGCGAGAGAGCTAAGCGTTTCAGAATACAATAGTCTCATTATGGCATACCTGGCTAAGAAACCCGAGTACATACACACGGCGTCTCACTCCTGGCACAGTATTGGTGTTTCTTTTCTTCTTTTCCATGATCTCGGAGTGTTACTGACCTCACCACGTCCTCAGTAGCCAAGTACAGATCAGCAGGGAGTCACACACGGCTGCCCGGATGTCTAGCTCAACTGCTTCATTTGTATTGCTTCTCTCCACCTCGTTTAGCTTGTTCTATGCTTTGTTGGGTTTTGCTTCTTACTTTACCCTCTCTCTCTTTCTCTCTCATGTGCTTTTTTACTCTTCAAGAAATCTTTTTTTTTTATCGTTTCACATATCCGTGTTTTTATTCTTCCAGATTTTCTTTTCCTGTATATTTTATGGTACTTATTTTCTTATCGTCACCTACATGAGTTATTGCAGTGCTTCAAGTAATTCTTTTTAAGTTATAAAATGTTTGATCTGTTTGTTGTCTTTATTACGTTATTCCTCAAACTAACACATAATTCACGACCTCTCTAATGCTATTGTTTGTTCCTCTAAAATAATTTCTTAGCTAATACGTCTTTCCTTTACACCTCCACTTCTGTATTCCTTGTCCTTCAGTCACTTATCTAATCTTCGCCTTTTGCTGCTTCATTCCTGTTCCTCGTTTTCTTTCTTTTCCTCAATTTTCCACTTATTCGTCTTTCCTTTCACTATCTCCCTTTAGTCACTCCCTGAGGTAAACAGCATTTAATTCATATATACGTACTAGTTTCCAGAGGCGAAGAGTTGTAGCACCTCATAGTTCATTCACAGAAGAGGAACACATTGAAAATACAACTCCTAGGAATTGAGGGAGTGAACGGAGCTTTGTCGCATCATTACTGCTAGGAGAAAGCAGCAGCTATGGGTGTCACTTGTATCACGCGAGGAAGTAAGGTTCCGCTGGCTGATAATTAGAAGACAGGAGAGAGGAAGGGAGGAAAAGAAAAAATGAAGAAAAAAGGAAGAGATAAAGCTCATACACCCATACAAGTAAAGAAAAACTCGTTACATACAAGTCGTACAGAGAAATGGAAGACAATATACAGTGGAGGGGTGTGGCGATAGCAGTTCCACAGACATAACTACACTGCTTCCCTATCTCTCGTGTCCCTGTGTTGGAGGAATCGTGTTATCTCTATGTTACCGATAAGTTATCAGGCGTACCTTTATTGGTGTGCTTTCCCTCTTCCAAAAGCGAATGAGAGAGAGAGAGAGAGAGAGAGAGAGAGAGAGAGAGAGAGAGAGAGAGAGAGAGAGAGAGAGAGAGACTGTGGAGTAGGAATGCAAGGATCTAACCAAAGCCTTTTTGTAGCAGTGGTCTTTATGCTAACTTTATCAGTAAACCTCTGAAAATATATATAAACGGTGAAACTAGCTTCTCACAAGTATTCATGTTACTTCTACCTGTGTCAAAGTTCTGGTTGGGCAGTTTGTGATGAGCCTTGGGTTACAGAGGAAATGGAGGTAGACAAACCTCTCATTGTGTTCAGCTCCATATTTCCATCTCACCAAAACCTTTTCTTGGTTATGGATTTTCTGCTTTACTTGTAATTTATATTTTTATTAAAGGTCAACTATATTTCCATGTTTCCAGCAAACCTTTAGTGTTGACGAATATTGTGAAAATTGATAACCTTCAATACAAAAGAAAGTTCAACTCAACAAGACCAGATGAATGGTGGTCACTAGTATGTCAGCAGCCAGCCAGTCAGCCAGCCATCATGCAGGATCAATAATACAGTACAGGGTTACTTGTGAAACTTCTTAATGACAAACATTCCATACCTTTCATCTTCATTTGTACTGCCACAATAACTTTAGTGCTCTATGTTTAGTAGTCTTCAAGGAAATATATCAGAAAGGTATGGTGCACATAACATTCATTCTCATACCATATAAAAGTGAGGAACCTAGAACTAAACAGGAATCTCAGTAATCTTAAAACAATGACTATTCTGTATTCAATTGATAGGCTACATAAATTTCAAGTTATCTGAATTATACATAAATTACAAAGTGAGTGTTATGAAAGTAATGACCCAGGAAATAGTGAGATTTTTCAAAATTTTGTGCAAATTTCCAACAAAAAATCTATGACCTACAATTCAAAGCGAATTAGCTTCAAGACCTTAATACAAATGGTGGAAAATATTCCTGCCAAGAGGAGCCTCAGGCCCCAATCCTCACTGTTCCCAGACACTCAGTCACTCATCGTACATACTCAGCCCTGCAACAAGAAACAACTCTTTAGTAACTTACTAAGAAAAACAATCAACAACACAAAAAATTGAAGGACACAAGTAGACAGCAATAATCTTGACCAGGAAAGTCATGATATCTGAGGGAGAACAGAACGTTTGATAAAGAAGCAGAGGCGTGCAGCAGAGGTACCCACCTTATGATCTAGAACGGGATCGTCTTCTGAAATCTGGAGAGTCACTTCGCCTGCGGTAGTCGTCATACCTATAAGGATACCCAGTAAAGCAGTGAGTTTTGAGGCCACAAGGCAATCTTACAAGATAATACCTACTCACTTGTGAGCTATGGCTGTATGAAACTACTGGCAACAGTTTCAAAATAGTGACTAGCCTGTGTAATAAGGCCACTAACATGTTACTCTCCTGTTAGTGAAGGGTCAGTACAATTTGATCTCAAGCTCATCAGGCCGATGCAAGCAGAGACTAGTGCCATTTTCAAGACTTAGACAAAGGCCAAATAACTTCCCTCTCTGCCCACGTCTACATTTCAGTACCACACTCGGTGACGCACTCGTTACACTCGCTACCTACTACCACAGTTACTGTTAAGCCCATTGTGTTGACAGAGCAGTAAGGAGAAAAACAACACATACAAAAACAATGCCACAGGAGTGCTTGTCATACTGTGGTGATTTGTTTTTGAAATATTAGCCAGATATGCAAACAATTCAAAGCTTTGCAGACACAACTTTCAAAACAAACAAACACCAAGGACATATGTCAACATCAAACAATTGCAATTGACTGAAAATAAAACACATGTGCTATTAGAACATACAAAAAAGTTGCAGCTGCCATGCAACTATGACTATTTTCTTTGATTCAATGAGACAAAGCAAAACCAAATAATCAAACTGTGCATTTGGCAAATTTTCTGTTAATCCACTAATATCTGATGCCTCCTCTTCATTAGTTCCTCAAGGGATGGCATTTATTCCTGAACACACATGCTCTAATGCTCACACATCTCTCTTGAAGCAAAAAACAATATCCATTTCCAAGCTCTACTTGAAATCAATTAAGTATTACAACAACAAAAAAATACTATTGTAAAATCAACAGCAAATCAATGCAGCAAACTGAAAATGTATGAGCAAAGAAATGGATTTCCTCTAGAACATTATTTAACTACAAATATACCAAGTAATAGGAATTCTTGTAATCTATAAGCTTCAAAATAATCTGGCAACAAGGCAATCTTCCATACAAGCATGCTGGGAGCAAGGGAAAACCTGTGGTTTCAGAAACTACAATACTGAAAACTTTTTAAAACTCAAGGTTGTTTATACAGCGGCCATCACTAAGCCGGCTTTTGGCAAAATATGCTAAGAAACAACAAAACAACCACAAATTTTACACCAAGCACAACATCAAGCTTAGACAAGCTGGCTAGTTAGGTTACCGCATGACACAGACCTTGGGGACCTTGAAACAGACCTGGGGGAGCGGGACCGGGAGCGTCTTGGTGACCGAGAGCGGGACCGGCCAAACCTTCTAGGGCTCCGGGACCTGAAATGAGCAGCTGAATTACTTCCTCTTCCCGTGAGGGTGGAGTGGTATTCGTCTGGGGAGTCACCGCCTCCTTTAAGAGAAAAATCTGTATTAACATGAGCACTTTCCATTGCCATCATTAGCAGCCCTAACAGAAAACAAAGTACTTCAGCATTGGGAGCCACCGCCTCCATTAAGAGAACAATTGTATCATCCAAGCACCTTCCATTCCCTAACACTTACCGGCCCATGACACAATACTCTGCACTATTCAGGTAAAGCTAACACTGCAACACTGCACGCTGCTACCTCCTCTTTGCTAGGCAGGCTTGTGTTCCCCGGAAGAGAGGAATGGTCACCCTGCTTACTAGGCAGCACACACACACACACACACACACACACACACACACACACACACACACACACACACACACACACACACACACACACACACACACACACACACACACACACACACAGCAACATTAAACCCACCACAACCAGGTGATTACTTTAAATATCTTACTTGAATAGCAAATGCTAATTTGTAATAGCTCTTATCTTCTAACTTATCCAACAATTATCAAGTAATGGAAAATGCTCCTAAATGACATAAAATCAGACATGATGCCACAAGCAGTCCAGCCCATTCCCACAAACCACCTGGGTGACACTCGTTAGTAACCTGCTCGAGATTCAGATGTTTCAGATAAGTATAAAACACATGAACCTGCTACAGGCAAATCAAACACTCCTTATGGTATTACCATCCTCTGAGACAGGATGGATACCTACGCTTGACTGACTGACAATCACAAACATAAGTTTGTGACAAGTGATCAAATGGTCAAATACTGAGTAGTGTACCGTCACAGCAGGGTAGGCGTTATGGTGAGACGAGGCGCGATGAATGTAAGAAAGTGGAGCGAGCGTTGGAGGGTCAAGGACCCAAGATGGTGGGTGGGGGGGCAGGCCTGATGGTGCGCAGGCTGCGGGCGGGCGATGGGCGGGCAGTGGGCGGAGGGTAGACGTAGACGGGCGGGGAGAAGAGGACACGTGAAGCGCATAAGGGCTGCCCGGGTGCCACGAGGTGCCGCGCCGTAGGAGGGCCATCAGGCAACGTGCCGCTCACCACCACCTCCGCCAAGCCTCAGAGCATCAGGAGATCCAGCACTGGCTACGTTAGCGCCCCACAGTCCAGCCCGAGTGCTCCCTGGTGGGGCACACCAACTGGACTGTGTGTAGGCGTCGGACTCAGGCTATCAAGGCTGTGCCAGTGTGGGATCAGGTTGGGAGTGGACAGAGTGCCCAGAGGAACCTCCATCCACCCCAACAACCCAATAGTGGCAGTCCACTGGACAAAGAGGCTGATGCTGATGCTAGGAGTGGTGGTGGTGATGGTGGTGGAAGTACTTGTGGTGGTGGTGGTGGTGGTGGTTGTGGTGGAGTTGGTGGTGGTGGTGTGGTAGCAACAGTAGGAGGAGTAGATGGTGGTGGTGGTGGTGGTGGAACAAGAAGTAATTTGGGCGAGATAGTCCTGTAATGGGCCACACACCACAATTAACAAAAAAAAATTCCAGAATTTTAATTTTCTTATGGTCAAAGTAACGAGGTCTATAACTTTAAAGCAAATAACAATCAAGTCCCATTTAATTGAGAAGTTACCTTCTTTTCACCCCGTGACAGACCAAGTACTGTACTTGGCCATTTACCCAAAAATGATAAAAAACTAATACAAGTGAGTTAGTCTGACTCCCACAGTTAATCTTTAGCAGGTTACTGATATGACGAGCGCTATCTGGAAGCTGAAAATTGAAGAAGGAAGATTAAATAAACAAAAGTAAATAAACACCACAGCCCAAGATGAACTAAAAGAGTGGAGTTAGCACTTGCCCTCCCCACCTGCCCCGCCAGTGCTGCCTGCTAGGACACACCTGCCACCCACTCACACACTGACACTCACACATCACCTTGAGAGAGAGACTGAAGGATATTGGTTATGTCACAGAATAGAAAAACACATCCAGTCAACACAGCCAGACAGTGAATCATAAGAGAGGACCTTGCAACACTCCTCACACAGCACAGCCAACTGTCACACACTACCACACTTCACACTCCACATTCCAGCCACAGATGAAGGGAGGGAGGCCTACCACTTGGATGAACTTTCCTATCCTACAAGGCAAAGGAGTGATCGGCACACCACAGCCGGCCCTAGCAAGTGAGTCCCTCCCAGCCGGCGCCAACATGACGCCGGCTGTCCCCCGGAAGTGTTACCTTGATCTGCGGCTCCCTCCTCTGCGTGGTGGGGAGCGGTAGCGGTCTCTGCGTGACCGCCCTGTGGACATCTCAACTCTAACCCTCACACCACACAGTCTCCTGAAAGAATGACATGTTTTTTACAACCTGTGTCTTAATTCTTTTTTATTTTGTACAAAAGAAACATGTGAGAAATTAAACTCAGACACAACACAACAGATTAAATCCCAGTGTCCCCACAATGTCAAGATGCTACAATGAGGTCTTCAAATAAATCCACAAAATGGTTTAGTTAAGCAATATGGGAAAATAAGACTTAGAACACACTGTCCCACAAGTAAGCCATCCATGCAAGCCAGGTGACACCACAAACCACTCTGACAATTGAAGCTCTAGAGAAGATTAAACAAGTCAATAAACACCACAGCCCGAGATGAGCTACAATGCCAGTACTCACGTGCCATCCAGCGCCCTCACAGCATCCTCTGCGTCTCTGGGGTCCTCAAACTCCACGAAGGCGAAACCCGGGGGATTGCGAGCTACCCACACGTTCACCAGCGGCCCGTACTTTGTGAAGGCGGACTCCAGCTCGTGTTTAGCGGCATTGTTGCCAAGGTTGCCCACATAGACTTTACAATCCATCCGCATTATTCTGTAAAGAGGCAAGGCGTTTGTTTGGTTCTATTGCTGACCACGACTGGCGGGTTTGCCATAATTAGACCAAATTACCTTTTTTTCAGGCTTCTGAATTTTCCTAAAATTTACAGTTTAGTATATCTTTTAATAAACTCATTTTGAAGAGCTCTATGTCTCTGGCAGTCCAAAATCACCAAAATATATAAATGGAGAACCCTTGGTAGAGAATCTGTCAATTATAACATAGTTGCAGACCGAAACATAAATTGTAACTAGTTTTTCATGCTTTTCTTTACAAACTTCTCCTTTTTACTTTTGATTCTCTGAGATATATTAAACAAATCTATAGTCACATTTTCATTTAGGCCTTAGAAAATTTTTGAAATTACAATTTTTCAACAAGGTAAACTGTTCCACTGAAACATGCCACATGGCTAACTGAAGCAGGTAAGATGATCATTTGGCATATTTTGGTGTAACAAAGCTGGCAATCCTGCAGTGCTGACAGGGAAACAGGAACAATGGAAAATAAACTAACAAGAAAATGACGAAAAAAAAATTTATATATATATATATATATATATATATATATATATATATATATATATATATATATATATATATGAAATAATAGAGTAACTTAACAATCTATCCTCACTGTTGAGTGGGAAGGCAAGGCGTTAGTATAGACCATTGGGAAGCAGGAAGTAATACACTGAACAGTATGACAATGCATAAGGGTATGGGAGGAAATGGTAATAAAAAGTTGATAAAGAAAAATGGATAGCAAATAGAGGAATAAGAGGAAAAAGGAATAAAAAAAAAAGACACTGAATAAGGGTATGGGAGGAAATGGTGATAAAAGCAGCTGATGGAAAGAAAAATGGATAGCGAATCGAGGAATAAGAGGAAATGAAAAAAAAAAAAAAAAAACACTGAATAAGGGTATGGGAGGAAATGGTAATAAAAGCAGGAGATGGAAAGAACAATGGATAGCGAATAGAGAAGGAGAAAAAAGGGAATGAAAACATGGCAATAAATAAGGGAATAGAAGGAAACCGGTCACTGTCCCTGAGAAACCGTCCCGCGCGCTCGCCTAATTCCCGGCTCCCACTTCACAGTTCCTCCACTCAGCTGATTTGACGTCAAATATATATGAAGCCACGCTATTGGTCTGAGAGAGAGAGAGAGAGAGAGAGAGAGAGAGAGAGAGAGAGAGAGAGAGAGAGAATGATAACGAATGAGAGATGATAACGAATAAGGAGAGAGAGAGAGAGAGAGAGAGAGAGAGAGAGAGAGAGAGAGAGAGAGAGAGAGAGAGAGAGAGAGAGAGAGAGAGAGAGATGGTAACGAATAAGGCAGCGTTTCTCAACCTTTTTACCCTTGCGTAACCCTTAAAATACATGATGTCTCAAGGAACCCCTGCGTAAAAAACAAAATGATATACCATATAGTTTTCATTTTTTGCGACGTCAAATGAGGTGGGTGGAAGAGCTACGAAGGGGGAGCCGGGAATGGAGGCGAGCGCACGGGACGGTTTCACGGGGACAGTGCCGGAAACAGTAATAAAAACAGCACAAAGAGGAAAATGGGTAACAAATAAAGGAACAGGAGAAAAGGGAACAAAGAACCGAGAAAAGCGAGAGGAACACATATTAGGACATTACCAAACACACACACACACATATATATATACCAGCCTCCCTCCCTCACACACACACATTACATTATTATTATTATTATATACCAGCCTCTCTCCCTCACACACACACACACTGAAAAAATACATTAATAACCTTCCACCGAACAAACAAACTGGATGAAATAAAAAAAAAACACGCACGTAAAAATGAAAGAACAAGAGGATAAATTACAGGAAGTCAAGGTGAAAGGGCATGAAAAAGATAAATATAAATACGCGTCAGAGAGAGAAGGAGAGTGGCAGCCATTACATATTTGGATCGAAGCCTTGGTACCTTCAACCATTTTCCTCTCCCCTCTAATTAACACTCAAGCCAGCAAACTCTCGCCACACACACACCTGGCCGGACCATTCACACACCTCCTGGCCAAATTACATACAGCAGCGAGGAGGAACTTACTGGTAACGCGATATATAAAGATGACGGAGGCCTCCCCCTCTCTGTCTGTGCCACTCCTTGTGATGACGTCACGAGCAGAGCATCCAGACGGGCTGTTGGTTCTTCTCTCTCTCTCTCTCTCTCTCTCTCTCTCTCTGGTTCTATGGAGCGAGGAAGAGGAATTGGAGGAAGAGATGGTGATGCTGATGGAGGAGTAGAAGGAAGAGATGGTGGTGGTGGTGAGAGTGGAGGCTGCCTTTTCCATTAATAAAACGTTGATTATTACTATTATTATTATTCCTGGCTGACCATCAAGCGACAGTGAATACAATACAGTGTAAACACGTACGTCAGTTTAGTTGGTATAGCAGTCACAATTTACATACCACACCACCACCGCTACCATCACACACCATAACATACCACACAACACCACCACACACCATAACATACCACCACCATCACACCATAACATACCACACAACATCAACACCATCACCATCACACCATAACATACCACACAACATCAACACCACCACCACTACGTACATACCACACCACCATCACCACTACCATCACACACGTACACCACAGCACACCACATCGCCACTACCACCTCCACCTCCACACCACGCAACCACTACCATCACACACCATACCGCACAACAACCTACCACACCCGGTATCTTTGGCACCCGGACCCTTCCCGTCCTGCTACCGCACCTCTGCCCGCACCCGCACCTGCACCTGCACCCGCAACCGCACCCGCACCTGCACTCGTGCCAGCACCCTATCCACCAATCACCCCTTCGATCCTGCTCCATACTGGACCTTCTCCACCAATCACTGCCCCTCTCCAGGTCCGCGCTCTCCTCGCTCCTGCTCTGTCCCAGTCACCCGCCCAGCTATGCCCCGCTCGGCCCCACCGTCTGGCTCTCCTACAGAAACTACTCTTTAAACGTATTTTCTCGGTTTTGCATGTGTCTGTAGGTGTTTTCGAAACTCCGGGTGTAAGAAGAGATGGATGACAAGAAGTGGAAGAAAGAGGAGGAGTGTGAGAGTGAGGGCGGGGGAGGTGAAGTCACTCAGCAAAGGTGCCAAAAAAATCTCTGCGTAAGGGTAGGAACATTTCTCTGTTATTAATGGAGCTGGCATTGTTCTAATATCTGATTTGTTATTAGCAACGTAAAGCAACTTTCAAGCCATAATAGAATCGAGTCCAGTTGTGTTTCTGTTTAACGAAAAAATGACATTAAAGTCACTGCATAGAATATAAACTTTTTTTAATTACTACGTTTAAGATTGTTCTGGTGCTTGATATAACACTTAAAAAATATGAAAAACATGATACAACTAATAACATTCCATATAATTTAGTCTAAATATTCGTATTTTCAAATTCAAAATGTTTAACGGTACCAATACAGATAACAAAAATCTTTATGAGACAAGGAATCTGTGTTTTCTTTATTTGGCTGGAAAGCAAAACTTTTTCGCATTCAGAAAATGTAACACGATGTAGTGTGGCTGTGCTTTCCTTCTCGACATAAGAAGTGTTCGTGACACCGTTAATTTCGAAAATACAACATTCGTTCGACTTCTTTTCGTAAACAATCGACCCGGTTACGATATTATATTTCGGTTATTAGTTTAACTATTTGTTGCGTTTAAAATTGTAGTGCATTCCAGTCTGGGTGCCTTTTTTCTTCTCGCGATTTTTAAAATGAATTACGTACGTAAATATTGGACCACAAGGGCACCTCAAGCCATCCCCTCCCCACCAAGGTCAGTACACCAATGTTGGCCCGCACTCCACCGTGTTTCCAGGCCCAGAGAGTGAAGCACAGCCAGAATCAATCACAAGAATGGATAAATAGCCCATTACTGTGTTAAATAAGGCAATGGTTATGTATATCCCCATTCAGTCTGCCTGACGCCTACCAAAACACCTCCTACTAACTTCTCTTCCCTCTCTGTGTCACCTATTCAACATTTCCTTCAATTCTCAGTGTTTCCTGCTATTGCCTGAGTGTGTGTGTGTGTGTGTGTGTGTGTGTGTGTGTGTGTGTGTGTGCTGCTCAACGTAGGATAGCCCCCGCCTCTCTCTCTCTCTCTCTCTCTCTCTCTCTCTCTCTCTCTCTCTCTCTCTCTCTCTCTCTTCTCGTGTTAATATGTCAATAAAACCATAAAAACACCCTTGAAAACATGTGTCACTATTGAAGAACCGTATTTTGAAACGCTCTATCTTCTCACTGCTATGGTTTTCTAAGGCCACAGTGATACCTAGCCGGGTTCTTAAGAGTGTTTCTCCTGTTAATAATGCAGGAATGTTGTTAATCTGTCACTAGAACCTTAAAAACTCTTACAACTTATTAATGACGAACGATAGACACAATCCATCACTAAGGGTGGAGCTTTGACGGTGTGGCTTGACAATGTTCTGACCAAGAATGTTACTAAACCCTCCACTCCTTCACCCCAGTCTCTCTCTCTCTCTCTCTCTCTCTCAAAGCTAGTCATGGTACAATCAACGACTCGCAAATGTGTTAGTGAGGGAGTAACTTTAGCAAACATGATCATGGCGATTTGGCAGCATAATAAAAAAAAAAAAAAAAAAAAACATTATATAAAAGGAATTACCCGATGTATAGGCGTGTGGGTTTGTTCAAGTACATTACAGTGCACAGCCTGAGACTAATGATTTCAATATTGAGTGTACTTAATTCGAATGCACGTACGTGAGAAGGGAGAGTGAGGTGAGGTGAGCGTGCTTCTGTCTCCTGTTTTTTTTTTTTTTTTTTTTTGGCCATTACCTTGGCATGAGCTCCACCTCGGTAACCACAGCCTTCTTCCCCTGAAGCCAATTGATGTTGAAGGTGGTGGCTGGATGTTTCCATGGGGGAAGGGTGGGCAGCACGAGCTGGTCCGCATCGTCCAGTCTCACGCCCGTTTGCTGGCAGAGCGTGTGTAGTCTGACTGGACTGGACGGCGGACCGCGTTGTGGAGGTGGTGGTGCTGCCAGATGATATTGTTTGCTGTGTTACCGAGGGGTGCTTTCCGAGCCGCTTTTATCCCATATGATAGGAGGAGGGCATCGCGACGTAGTTGTAGTGGTGGTGTATTGGCCTCAGCCTCCATCCGCGCCACACGAGTGCAGCGCAGGACTCCAAGACACATTCGCACACATTCATTCTGCAGTACATCCAGCCTCCTAAAAGTGTTGGTTCCGACGCAGACCCATACACCGGTGAGCCATAGTCTAAATGAGAACGAATTAAGGACTTGTACACCATTAATAAAGATTTTCTGTCTGCTCCCCATGAAGTACCAGAAAGGTATTTGAGGACATTGATCTTTTACGACAACGAATGAGCAATTCATTAACATGAGTCTTCCAATTGAGTCTGCTATCAAAATGCAGACCCAAGAACTTGACTGAATTTTGAAACGGTATCGGTTGGCCTTGAAGAGTTATTTGCAAATCAGGTACGTTACGTCTAGTGAAAACAACACCGATACACTTAGCAACTGAAAACTTAAATCCCCATAATGAGGCCCAATGCTGGACGGAATCAAGAGCATCCTGAATCCGCCCGCTGAGAATTGTGCGTTAGGCGAGGAGTGCCATAACGCACAATCGTCGGCGTACAATGAGTATTTAAGATTCCTTGGAACGGGAGTTGTTGACAGAATATCATTAATCATTATACAAAATAAAATAGGACTAAGAACACTACCCTGCGGCACCCCGTTCTCCTGGACGAAAACGTCCGAGATTACGTTACCAGGAAGCTTGACAGAGAATGTTCTGTCCTGAAGAAAATGATAAACAAAAATGGGCAAGTTACCTCTGAAGCCATGAGCGTAGAGTTTCATGAGGATACCGTGTCGCCATGTCATGTCGAAGGCTTTGTGGATGTCTAAAAACACCCCTATCATGAGGAGGTCAGGGAGGAGTTACCTAATGTCAGATTGTCCTGCCAAACCACTCTAGGGGGGCCGGACGGTGTTAACTAATACCCAAGCCTGATGGGCGTCCAAAAAATTCCACACAAAGGTGGCAAGAAGGACAGAGCGCAGGACACGTGTTATCAGCACGGTGTCTAGGCCGAGTCTGTCTCCTGCAACTGTTAAAGTCACTAGTGAAAAATCTGAACTTCGAAGACTGATTCCGAACACGTCTCAACTTCTCAAGAGTTTAATTTTGCTCGAGTTGCAGCTTTGCTCATTAATTGATTTTTTTCACTTTTTCACGGCTTATCAGTTATTTTTATTATCATCTACAATATCTTCAGACTTTAGTAGTAATTGTATTGAGTAATAGTAGTAATAGTTCTGACTGAGTAGCTGATGTAAGGTAATGAAACAGAGAGAGAACAGTAGTAGTAGTAGTAGTAGGAGGAGGAGGAGGGAGGAGGAGAAGCACAGATCTTTACCTATCACCATTATCATTACAGCAATAGTAATAGTAGTAGTAACAGTAGTAATACTAGTAGTAGGCTCAAGAAACCCCAGAGATGCAGAAATTCATAGGAAGAAATTAACTACAAGAAATAATGAGATGAAAGTTCAACATTGTAAATTAACCTAATCTAATGTTGTTTGATATGAGGAAATGCAGAAATACTAGAGAGAAATTATAAGGAAAGTTGTATATTTCAAGATAATCTGATCTAATTTTGTTTGATATGAAGGAATAAAGAAAACTGAAGGAAAACTAACTTAAGAGGAAAAAATATGAAAAGAAAATTTAGTTATATATTGTCAAAGGGTGAAACTTGATATAACTTCTCCTAACTTCAGGAAAGAAGAGAACATTGTGGGAAACAATAGAAAAATTAAAAGAGAGTTGTAAATTGTCTTGAAATGAGACTTGATCTAACCTAACTTGGAAGAGAATGAAGCATAATAAAAAAAGCAAAAAAAAAAAAAAAAAAAAAGGAAAATAAATAAATAAATATATAAATAAATGAATAAAATAAACAAACAAAAAAAAAGGAAATAAAGAAAAGATAATACTTCAACACCACTAAACTAAAACTTTCTTCTAGCCAGCAGCCCACAGCCCACAGCCACTGGAGCAGGCAGTGGGTTTAGGGGGAAACATTGGCAGGGTGGAGGGCAGCAAAACAGAAACAGGGACGAAGAGGATTGAAATATTGCCGTGTCTTAAGAATAAAGGAAAAGAAATGACTTGTTGCCTGGCTGGCTGGTTGCTCTCCTGGGTTTGGTTTCCTCCAATCCTGAGTGTCCATTGGCATCATATCATTGATCCCTCAGTTAAAAGGTCAGCTGTTGTTTCAGACTCAGTAACTAATATATTCACCGACACCATGTAATCTACTCTTCTTCAAGGTATACCACACTCAAACAGGAAAGTTTCACAAGTAATTTTTATTGGAACATGGAATATTCACAGTACAGTACGTATGTACAAAAAAATATATTTACATGTACATGAGCATCATAGCAAGGTATGTCCAACATGGCTTTTACAGTCAGATCAGATATGTATACAGTGGCATACTAATAACTTTTCAAACTACAAAATACACTTCTGTAGTGTTTTTTTTATATATGTACCTGAAATTTACTTACATGTATGTATAACATTTATTTTTGTTTGGTCACTTGCTTTAGTTAAGTGACAGCTATAACCCGTCTGCCATACTATCTTCCTGACTCAAACCTTGTGACAAAATAATGGACCTTTTCAAATCAAGTTAACTGTGAGTGATGTAATATTGTGTGGTTCACCCTAACTTGGCTAGATCCTGAGTTTCTGCATTTTGATCTCAAAGAACACAGATTGATAGCAATATTTTAGCATTCACAACAAGATTCAGTGTTGCTCTCATAATATCTGTTGCTCTTGTTAGTACTACATTATGTATCACTTTCATTCATCAGGGACATATGCTGCTGCCCTTGGAAAATTTCAGTAACCAAAATAGAAAATGCCAATCTTTCCCTAAAAAAAAAAAATAAATAAATAAAAAAAAAAAAAAATAAATAAATAAATCATTTGGCTATACAAGTATGTAGTGTGCACTCTCCAATGGTCCATAATATGCACACACACACACACAATAGCTATCTTGAGGCAGCAGTCGAGTGGTCATTGCTAAACAGTATACAGAAGTGGCATCTGTGGAGTAGGGGATTAAATACACTCTGAGGTCATCCTACACTAAGTCTATATAGGAACAGTGTTCTGCGTGTGCCATCTGCAGCACTGGAATCACTGGGTGTTCTAAACAGTAGGATATGGAGAGATGGACCCTGTGGTACCGTCACAATGCAATGGGTACAGCTGCCAACTCCTTGCACTTGTTCTACCTTATAATCATCATTTTACTCTTGAAATGACTGAAAATATGGCTGCAAATTAAATATCCACCCCAAGGATCATAATATTGCACACACGATAGAAATATGGCAGAATTCACGAGAACTACGAACACAAGTTATAGCTGAGTATAGTATGCACTGTAAGACATATAGTAATTAACTCAAGTGGGTCCAAATTGAACTTAACACAATACACTCTCACTTTTAACTCAAAATGAAAAACAAAAGAAAAGAAAAAAATCTCATATAAACCAGATATACCTAGTAAAAAAAGCATTGCCAACTCTAGAAACATTCAATTTGGTTTTGCTATCTGTCCTCCCCTGTGTGGCACTCAAGCATGCACTAACTCTTGCCAGCCAGCCTTGCGGTGTCACTCGGCACACCTCCAGCCTCGGACAAGACTCCAGGCTCAACGTAAATAAATATCTAAAATGAAATTGTATGTACAAATCACAAGAAGTCAGGAGAACGCATTACCGTGAATCTTACAACAAATTCATGAAGGTAATTCAGTCTAAAACAACTGTCATACTAACTGTGTTACAGACTAGCATTGGGAACAAAATTAATACAAAAATCAGTAAAGGTAGCAATTACAATGCAAGTATACAGCAAGTCCAGCCTTATATATTTACAGGAAACTATTACTCAGCATGACACCGAGAGAAAGAAATTCCCAACACTCGTGATGTGCGATCCCCCGACAGATCAATGCCATCAACACTCACTGCTACACAGGCGGGGCTGGCGACGCCCCGCCCCACACTCACCAGGGAAGAGGTGGGGAAGATTGGACAACTGGCATTCCTATAAAACAGGACTGCAAATGATCATCAGGTAGATTTCTCTTTCAATCTATTTTGCCTTAGGTAGCTTGAAGATGCAGCTTCAGTTTCAAACCTCATACAGTGAAAGCAATTCAGGAAAAATGTTTAATTCTTCCACACATACTATGTACTTTAATTTGTGTTGTGAAAATGATAGTGCTCTTCATCTACACTGCCCACCTCTTTCAGAACAAACATGACCAAGTTGCATAATAATATCCTCAGTAGACACATTTACTTCAGATTCATTCAGAGTTATGAAAACACTATAATGAAGTTGGGCCTGGCAACCACCACTTCACAGCCAAGCAATACAAACAGGAAGTAGCTGCTCATCCTTCACTACACAAAAAATAAATAAACAGACTAAAATAAGATAAAAATTAATAATAATAAAAAAAGAGTAAAGAACAGAAAACAAAACAACAAAAACAAAAGCACTTGATTGCTTGTAAATCATCTCGCCATGCAAACATTCTCTGCCGCGCAGAGAAACGGAAAACAAACCATAAAATACAGCTATATTCTTTGTCTATTAATCACAATAAAAGTTAAAAACACCAGTATGTAAATAGCCAGGCAACAGGCTTGGAAATGTGAGGCATTGAATGCATTAGATTTGTATGTATGCCATTACAAACAATGCAGAGGTCTGCTGAAATGGTGGTGCACCCAACACTAGTCTGGCGGCTCCCTCCCGGCGCCTCCCTGGGAGGACGGCCGCCTCTTGCTATACCACACAGTACCCGCACACAGAACACAACTTACATCCTACTTATTAATCTTGTACTTTACTTGCAATTGATAGAAAATAGTTTTAAATTACACAGAAGAAAGAGGTAAAGAGCTTCTTACATTTCTTGCCATTGATCCTACAACACCATAATGCTAAAGGACTCCTAAGAATATCCTTTGAAGGTGATACATCTCCAGGCTACAACAGCTTTCCACACTAACTCCATGGAACATCCTAAAGGCCGGACTGCGCCCTGTGGCACTCAAGCAGACAAATATTTAATGAAGCCTTTAAGAACAGCCTTGAAGATGCTATTATCACAGATTTTTCATGTATAATCTTGCTCTAGCTAACACCAGAGCACGCCTTAGGAATTTCAGCCCTGCTTAACTGATCCGCTGAAATCAGTGAAAAATATTGCAACTTCATCGCTTCATGACAGCTCTCAGACCACAGAGGGTGAATTTTTACTTACTGCAACATTATTGAGAAGAGTTTCATACTTACTGGATTATATTCTTACAACAAGTTGCACTTTTGATACGGAAAGCATTTACAAAATACGTAATGGACATAATTTGAAACCCTATAGGACTGGATTTCCTTTCTTAATATTCTTTAAAAATTAGTGAAGGCTTTGAAAGCACCAGCACCTATGTTCTTGTGTTCCATAACATTACAATGGCATAGTAACCTTGCCGTCTGGTTGCTCCACCAGAGGTCAGGGTGACATGTGGCCCCCTCACCACACCTTGCATGATCCCGGGTCTGCATCACAACCTTCTGTGTGTGTAACTAAATGTTCCTACTTTCTGGGCTGGACGTGGTGGCGCAGCCCAAGATAACTCCCTGAACGATGGGTGGCATGACGCAGCCCAGAGCTTGCGGGCCCTACTGGCGGGCGAGGTTTGTGGCGGTGGCACACCTTAAACGATAACTTAGGGCTACACCAATCTCGGACTTTGTTCAAGGTAGGAGATGCGACGGAACCCTGGACACTGCAGTACAGTAAACTTTTGGTGCTACACAATATCCTGAAAGTAATTGAGAAGTTTATGGCCATAGCTTCCTCAGACTGTAGGGGCATGTTAAGTGAGTGGTGGGTATGGCAACACTGTGGGCACCAGACTACAGCAGCAGGCCGGGCTGGGGGACCTACAGCCCAAAGAGGCTCGGGGTGTGGCTGGTGGCAGAGGACGAGCCTTTAGGGGAGTGTGGGTAGGTGGAGTGGGTCGGGACACACATGGTGGGGACGGTGTGGTCGGTGGGATCCCTGGGAGGGTGGTCGCGGGGGGGCCGGGTGAGCCAGGGGTGGGACAGGACATCGTGCACTGCCAGGCGACGGGCAGGGTCACGGCGCAGCAGGGCACTGATAAGGTGACGGGCACGGGAGCTGACCCACTCTGGCACCTTGAACTCCCCGCACCGAATCTTGGCAAAGAGCGATGATGTGTCGGAGTGATGGAATGGATATCTGTAACAAAAGAACAGTGTCACCAAAATCCAGTCTTTTTTCTCATGAATTCTTAACTCCCTGCCTGCCTCAGTCCTTCCTCCCTCCTATGACCTGAAATTTATCAAAGGAGAGGCTTCAAGATATCCTCCAATTCTGGGTGTTTCTCTTGACTGCTCTTTAGTGACTGGAACCTTAATGAACATTTTTCTTTTTTCCTTTTTTTCTATTATCTTTCAGTTCTCACAGGTTGGTGCCCCTCTTAGATAAATAGATAAAAGAAAAAAGAAAGGCCAAACCACAGAAAGAAGGAAGACACCAACACCCTTCATCTATTGATATCATGACCTACTTACATTGTGAAAACCAGAGGAGCACCATTGTCAGAAGCACTATCTGTTATGACTCAGGTTACTGTAAAAAGTTTAACTGTCAGTGTAATACCAGCGGAACCACATCTGTTATGCCACAGTAGCCCAGAAGTGACTTGAGGCGTAAAAACATCCCATGAAAGTCCTTGGCACCATAAAACCCAAGGGAAAATATTTGACTTACTGATTCACAACAATCTTGCCAATGTGTGAGTGAGTGTCTGCATAAAATAACAAAATACCAGCCAGCTGTCAAGTGTTTGACAAGAGATTTTACTCAGGAATGTTGAGAAAGGTTCAGATGTGTATTACTAAACTCAAGAGCAGAAAAAAAAAAACAAGAAAAAGAAACTTCCTTCCGTGCTCAACATAAGGAAAACTCAAGTGAATATTCTTGACAAATATAGTAAAAGGTTACAACACTGGGATGTTGGCAAACTTTACACACATGAGGGAACGAGAGAGAAAAAAAAAAAAAGTAAATAGAACCAGCTTAACATACTCAGGTAAGCACGATAGGTACTTGACAGACAAACACAATTCATACACACACACAAGGAACATTCACAGCTTTAACTTCCAAAGACAAGACTTTGCAAGCTTAACCTCTTCAGTACTAGGAGGCATTTTTACAATATTTTTGGGCATGATTAGACAATTCTATTTGCATTAGGAAGGGTCTATGGAGGTCAGAGGATCAATGGCCACAGTCTTCACAATTTAAATCCCATACATGAGTTTCTGAAGCTGTATAAAATTAAATAGTAACCAGAATAAATATGAAAATGCATCATGGTACTGAAAGGGTTAACCAAATCCTCTAAAAATACAATTAGGCAAGAGCACACACAGACACACACCTGCCGACCAGCATCGTGTACAGCATGACGCCGAGCCCCCACATGTCTGCCGCGCGGCCTGAGTAAGAGGAGGAGGTGAGAATCTCAGGGGCGACGTAGGCGGGGCAGCCGTGTTTGTCCTCCAGCAGGTCCTCCTCCCCTACCAGCACGCTGTCTTCCAAACTCTCCAACTCCAGCTCTTGTCTGTCGGAAAAAAGGGACACGTTGTAGATTACTTTGCTTCATTTATTTATCTTATTATTTTTTTTTTCACATAAGAGGGTCACCAGCCAAGAGGTAACAATATTGTAATAAGAAAAAAGGCTTACTGAGGAACTGATCCCCCAAAATAGAACCAAAAATTAAAAATATATAAGTAACAATGTGCGATCATGGTAAACACACACACACACACACACACACACACACACAGACGCTACCCAACCCCACCCTTCATCCTTGCATCACTACTACTACTACTACTACTACTACTACTACTACTACTACTACTACTACTACTACTACTACTATTACTACCCACACAGACACACTTACTCAGAAGCATGTAACACCACACAAACACTCCTGACCTACCCAACGAGAACAAATATTGAGATTACCACGAACTCTATAAATTTCTCTCATTTTTATTTTTGTTTCTGCAATACTTGGCGTTCTTGTATTTCTATTATTTTTTTTAAGAGAGTCTGCGTCTGATGTGGAGTTTAATGGCTGTCGCAACGCAAGGCAGGGAGGGGGATGTGGTGGAGGAGACAGGAGGGAGGGAGGGAGGGACGGAGGGAAGTTAAGAAAGCAAAACAGATAAAGGAGTGGAGAAACAGGGAGAGGGAGAGGGAGGGGGAGGGAGAGGTAGCATAACACAATTTCCTTTGACTTATTGCTGGTAAGGTGGAGAGAGAGAGAGAGAGAGAGAGAGAGAGAGAGAGAGAGAGAGAGAGAGGAAATGCACTTTGGCTCACACCCCCACCCTCTCTCTCTCTCTCTCTCTCTCTGACAGGTGTGAGATGGAGCAGATGCCAGAATTGCCTCGCTTTCCTGCTTATTCGCGCTTCTTTCACCACGGCCAGCTGGGATGAGCGGGAGGAGGCGAGACTGGGCCAGGCAGGGTGGGTAAGACGCGGTAAGACGGGGAGGAATGGACCAGTTCGTAGGGCAGAAGAACCGTGGAAGAACCCGTACGAATGAATCACGACACACACACACACAGAGAGAGAGAGAGAGAGAGAGAGAGAGAGAGAGAGAGAGAGAGAGAGAGAGCAGGATATGGTAACAGTAAAGGGGAAATACAAGGAATTATTCTCTCTCTCTCTCGTGTGTGTGTGTGTGTGTGTGTGTAGCAGAGCGCTGGTTGTGACAGAGCCGCGCCGCTGTTGCAGTTGGCTTCCCCGGCGGCTATTTCCTTTGTCTCCCCGCGGCGCCTTACACAACGCCGCCCTGCAGGGTCACCGCCTCGCCTCGCCTCACCCGGGCAGCGGCGGGGCGGGGCGGGGCGGGGGAGCTTGACGGGGGCGAGAACTTCCGGGTAAACTAACACTGTGGCACTAATCCCTCAAGTGAGACACTGGTAATGCAGGTATGAAAGGGGGTGACGAGGGAGCTTGTACTTTACTATTCGTGTTGCATTTAATTCACTGTCAGGTGAGGCAAAGGGACGTAGACAGGTACAGAGGCGAAGAGGGGCTGTGTTTTAATTTAGAGTAGTTTTGGATGAGATAGAGGCGAGGGGTTACTCTTCACTTTCAATCTAACACGAGGTCTTTATTGACACAGATGTGGAAGGTGGATGTGGTGGAGGTTTAAGCGGAGGCGTCACAGTGGCTGGCGTAATGTTTTAAGTCCACGTGTTTGGTAACGTTAATATTACCTCACACACTGACACACACCTCCCACACACACACATACACACACACACACACACACACGAGGAGGTGCTTATCTTAACACTCGCGTAAATCCAGACTTTCGTTTTCTGTTCGTAAATGAAGACGCGATGGCCAAACAGGTGAGACAACCCCGCAGGTGTCCACAGGTGAGTGACACAACCCAACCGTGACACGTGCAGGTAACCATGACGAAACCTTGTCACAGGTGCTGAGGCGTCCTCAGGTGAGACAGGTGGGTGCATGCAGGCAGCAGGTGTGTGTCTCCTGGCGCCAAGGTGTCCCCGCAGCAATGTTCTCTTTCTCTCTTTCTCACTCAACTCATTCGCTCGCTCTCTCGCAATCTCACATCCGCGTCCCCGTCTGTGTCCGCTGCTCCGTGACGCAACGTGACTCGCTACCTTGGCTGCTTGGCCGTGACACCCATCATACACACACACACACACACACACACACACACACGTAATTATGGTGGCGTTGTCTTGTCTCGTGAACACTCTCCTCCTGCTCCCCCCTCCCCTGACCTCTAAGCCGGCGTTCAGGTGGTGACGCGGGAAAACTGAGCCCCGGTCTGGGCGTGGCGGGCGCTCGTGTGACGGAGAAAGCCGTATCAAGTGCGGCGGTGACGTGTTGTGGCCTCCGACTTGTGCAGCAGCGGTGGTGGTGGTGGTGGTGGTGGTGGTGGTGACCTCGAGCAGTGCAGCGCCACTTCCAATTACGCTAATTTTAGACCGTATTTCAGGTTACTCTCTCTCTCTCTCTCTCTCTCTCTAAGAATAAAAACAGAACCAGCCATAACAAACCTCCACCTCTCCTCCTCCTCCTCCTCCTCCTTCATTACCTTGACGTACGCCCCTCCCCCCCACCACACACACGACACTGTACCCTACATTTTTCTCTCTCCTTATTTTCCCTCCCTATCACAGCTATTTCCCTTTACTCCAGTGACCCACAATGCCCTTATCTAATCAGAACCGACGAGGCTGCGTGGCTTCTATTAACCCCACCTCACCTCACCTCTCATTAACCCCTTCATTACCTGAGACGCACTTTTACCGTGAGTTTTGGGTATGATCTGACGATTTTATTGACATTAGGAAGGGTTTATGGAGGATAGACGATTAATGGTCAGAATTTCCACTATTTTTAATCCCCACCTGAGTTTCTGAAGCTGTATGAAATCACCAAATTGTAAGAAAAATATAAGAAAACGTGTCATGGTATGTAGAGTAGCTATGGTGGAGGGAATAATGAAGTGGAGAGAGAAGAGGGTACGGAAGGATGGAGAGAAGAGGTAGATGGCCGGAGAGATGAAGAAGGTAAGGAGAGATAAAAGTATTAACACCTGAGAGAGCGAAAAACAAAAACTGGGGAAAAACTAGAGGAAAAAACAGTTTATCAAGAGAAAATAGAGAGAAAAACAGAGAGAAACCAGTTGATAAATAGAATGAATAAAGAAAAACTCAGAAAAACAAACACGTTGATTAGGTATTGCAGCAAAACCTTATTTAGACACGCCCTAAGAGGAGGAGGAGGAGGAGGAGGAGGGATAGAGAGGTGAGTGGAAGGAGAGGTGGATGAATGGATGGATCAATTGAAAGGGTGGAGCTTGTAGAAACAATCACCAAAGGCTAATAACAAGACCTTCACTTCAATGCCAGACACGCCCTAATAATGTGACCTTGATGAGGGGCGACGAGCAGAAGGGAGGAGGCGAGGCGGCGGCAGCAGGAGGAGCAGGAGGGAGGGAAGATGGAGGAAAAGGGGTAAGGTGGGAGGGTGGGAGGGGAGGGTGGAACAGTGATCAATACTATGTCTTGGCTACTCTCGTGATGTTAACAAACGCACTGACACACTCACAACTCTCTCTCTCTCTCTCTCTCTCTCTCTCTCTCTCTCTCTCTACTTTACGTTCTTGCTTTACTACTACCACCATCATCTTTCCTTCTCCAACGTTCCTCTCTTCTCTTATTGCTCCTCTATCCCATCCTTCAGTATCCCACTCTCCTCCTACTCCTTCAGCGCCCTCTCTCCTCAAACACCACAGAACCAATCACACGCCGCCACACAGCTTAGGGTAACAATTAAACAGGTGCCGTTACTCCCAGATAAATTAGCGAGTGATCTTCAGGTGATAAGGAAATATTAACACACTTTTCTACTCCTCCTCCTTCTCATC
>NC_059299.1:977500-980000 GCF_017591435.1 Portunus trituberculatus
CCACACCTACAGGTCGCGGTGTACGCCCATGCAAGCCCTCACCAGAAGCAAGAAGGAAGATAAGCGATGAAAATAAACTATCCTGATTTTTTAAGCGTCTTCACTAGAGTTTGTTTCATTATTCTTCGTTTTTGTTTTCTCTCTCTCTCTCTCTCTCTCTCTCTCTCTCTCTCTCTCTCTCTCTCTCTCTCTCTCTCTCTCTATCTTAAAAACAGACCCTGGCAATGTAAAATAGACTCTGACAATGCAAAAGCAGACTCTGAAAGCAATACTAGTTACATTCATCTCCTTCCAGGCAAAATATAGCTTTCAAATCTATCACTTCGTTGAGAAAAGGGGAGTCTAATTCTATTTCATGTTTGTTTAAGATTCCTTCACGAAAAAGTAGGTAACATTCTCTGAAACCACTACCAGTTAACCCTTTCAATACTGGGACGCATTTTTACCTCGGGTTTGGGTGTGATTAGACGATTTTATCTACAATAGGAAAGGTCTATGAAGGTCAGATTAATGGCCAAAGTCTTCACGATTTTAATCCTCACATAAGTTTCTGTATAAAGTCAACAAATAGTAAGAATAAATATGAAAACGTGTCATGGTACTGAAGAGGTTAAATTAATCGTCTTTCAAATTTATCACTTCGTTGAGAAAAGGAGACTCTGATCGTCTTACTTCATGTTCATTTGAGAGTTCTTTTCAAAAAGCATAGGCAACACACCCTATGAAACCAATACTAGTTAAATTCACCTTCATCTACGCATAAATAGCTTCCGAATCTATTACTACATCGAAAAAGGGGAATCTAATCCTCTTATCTCATGTTCGTTTAAGAGTCCTCACCGAAAAAGAGGGCAAAGCGTCCTTAGAAATCAATACTATGGTTGAATTCATCTCCTGAGCAAATATAGCTTCCGAATCTATCACTACATTGGAAAAAGGGAATCTGATCCTCTTATTTCATATTCATTAAGACTCCTCCCCGAAAAAGTGGGTAAAGCGTCCTTAAAAACCAATACTATAGTTAAATTCACCTTCATCTAGGCATAAATAGCATCCGGATCTGTCACTACATTGAAAAAGGGGAATCTGATCCTTTTATTTCACGTTCATTTGAGAGAGCTTCCTGAAAAAATCTGCAACACACTCTCTGAAACCACTACTAGGTGCGTTCCCAGACTTCTTAGCCAAGGGAGAGTCTTATGATACCGTTTAGGAGACCGAGAGGAGCGAGGCCGCATAGTGACCGTGATTACCATTGCGACAACCTCACACGGCGCCTTCTTTCGTCACCGCCTGTGTACCACCACCACCACCACCACCACTACCACCACCGTCACCGACTTTCACACCTGCCCGAACGCCGCCACGTACCGCCATCCGTGCTTCACCTGAGAGTGTGCGCTTCATTACACACACACATAGAGGCAGAGACAAGGGGGAAGTAAAATTTCACCCGGGGAATATGAAAAAATAAGACAAAACAGGTGGGAAAATTAAGTTTCAGCCAAGTCTCTCAGGAAATGGAATTGGTGTGGTGGTAGTTTGTGGATTAATTTTCTTTGGATGGTGAAAGAAGGAAGGAAGGAAAGATGGTGAAAACAGTAAAGGAGGAAAGGAAAAGCATATCGCAAGAAACAGCTGTACGTGTTTGGTTTGTGTTTTGCAATGTTTGTCCGCGTGGTTCAAGGTGTTGACGAGAGAGAGAGAGAGAGAGAGAGAGAGAGAGAGAGAGAGAGAGAGAGAGAGAGAGAGAGAGAGAGAGAGAGAGAGAACAGGTACAATAATAAAAGTACAGTTTCAAAACAGGAAGAAAACGAGAGAGGGAAATACGAATAAGAGAAGAGAATATAAAGTTTAACAAAAAGAGAATAGTAATAAAATGAGAAAGGCTTAAAGAAAAAAGAAAGAAAAAAGAGACAAAGAGAAATACAAGGAACAAATAATAAACAATAAACAAGAGAAGGAAACATAACAGAATAAGTGATAACAACAAACAGAACAGAATAAGTGATAACAACAAACACGAATAAAAAAAAAAAAAACAAGAAAAACGAGATAAAACAGAAGGAAGAGCAGACAAAAGGGCAAAACGAGAACGAGAACGAGAACGAGAACGAGAGCGAGAGAGAGAGAGAGAGAGAGAGACTGGATAAACATAAATAATAAAAGGAAAGAAAATAAAGAAACAACAAAAAATTGATAAAATAATAAAAACCAAACCACGACACACACACACACACACACACACACACACACACGCCAGACAAGGAAGGCGAGGCTCTGAGCAAAACATCGGTCAAAAGGAAGAGAAACCCACAGTCTGACTGACTAGTAGAGGTGGTGGTGGTGGTGGTGGTGGACCCGTCACTAGCCAACTGCCCAACAAGGAAGGCATCGCGTGGGCAGCCCGTCTCTCTCTCTCTCTCTCTCTCTCTCTCTCTGGGCATGCCTCCACTTTTTGTCTATCTTGGTTCACCTCGCATAGGGATTGAGCAATATT
>NC_059299.1:992500-995000 GCF_017591435.1 Portunus trituberculatus
CTTACATACAAAAAACCGTAAAGCACCAATAACAAAACTCACTCGGTCACTAAGACAACGAGATGATAACTTGATACCTTGACACCTCATAGACTGGATGCGTTTGGTGAATAATTAAGTGGATGTGTGTGTAGATGAGGTAATGAATCAGTAGGTGGGTGAGTGTGTAGGTGTGTGTGTGTGTGTAGCTGTGTGTGTGTGTGTAGCTGTGTGTGTGTGTGGGAGGGAGAGATCAGCTTTCAGAAACGCTTTATTCTTTCACCATCACTCCTTTCCAAAGGCTCTAGTTGAAAATCTCTTGTTTCCAATGGTATTTTTATGCTTCTGGTGATAGACTGGCAAGATTTCTAGTTTAATAAAAGGAGAAACTGTCTTGAAAACCAAGCTAGTCGTCTCTGTGGCCTTGCAAAATTGTCGTGGCGAGAGAGCAAGGCATTTCTGAATACAGGGATTACATAATGGCAAATGGGAAATTCTATGGGATAAGATGGGAGAACAGAGAGAGTGTGTGGGAGATGATAGGGAAAGAGCAGATGTTAGAGGGGAGAGAAGAGACAATGGGGTAGGTCAGAGTGAAGTAGGAGGCTGAGAACTACCATGACTGACCAGGGTGCGTGAGGCAGGTCAGGGAGGGGGATGAGAAGCAGGGAGACAATAGATAGGATGACTCCAAGGTAGGTCAGGATGAGAAGGGTGAGAACTGGATAAGGTGACGCTACGGGAGGAGGAGGAGGAGGAGGAGGAGGAGGAGGAACTATTAGTTGTCACGAGGTTTTATCACCACCACCACCACCACCACCAGCAACGAGTCACCAGGAGGCAGCATCAACACCATTACTAGCAGTTACTAAGGGGCTGCACCACCACCACCACCACCACCACCACCACCAACACCACCACCACCACCACCACCACCACCACCACAGCCAGTCACTGACCTATAGCTAACACCACCATCACCACCACCACCACTACCACTTCACAACCAGTACCAACATTCACCACCCTATCACCACCACCACCACCGACATTATCTCAACATCAGTAACTAAAAACCACCACCACCACCACTACCACCACCACATCACCACAATCACCACCACCACTAAGACAAGTTTTTGCTTTGTCCAGTGTTAAGAAACATCAAGTTGAGGAGGGTCATGTGACTTGTCCTCCTCCTCCTCCTCCTCCTCCTCCTCTTTTTCTCTCCAAATTCGAACCTTCCAATTTCCTCCCCACCTCTTATCATTATCTGTCTACAACGCAACGCTGGCTTAGATAACTCGAGGAAAAAACTGTGGAAAAAGCAAAAATAATAAGTGGTCTTTCTCAATATGTATCTTATCACCACCGAAAGATAACACGAAACTTCCTCACTCACTCACTCACTCACTCGCTATCCTACTTGTGCAATTATTAGTATTACCACATGTAGACAGAAGAGGTACAATGTTATGGCGGTGGTGATGAAGGAGGAACGCCATCAGAATAAGAATGTGCCGTCAAAATACAACAGTCGTGAATCTTGGTTGAAACATTTGGTATCGAGAGGTGGCAGTGTTATGGGCGCGACTTGTAGCATTTCTGTAAGGGTCTTCATACCAAACACACATCAATAATTTACTTTTTTATTTACGTAAGAGGAAAAACTGGCTAAGGGAAACATATAGCGAAAGAAAAAGAGGCTCACTTAGTTGCCAGTCCATTTGCATTCCCGAGAGTTAGCCCAAATAAAAGGATAAATGTCTTAAAACCTCCCTCTTAACCCTTCAGTACTGACATGCATTTTTACCTTCAGTTTTAGGTGAGATTAGAAGATTTTATTGACATTAGGAAGAATCTATACAGGTCAGAAGATTAATGGCCACAGTCTTCACTATTCTAATTCTGAAGCTGTATAAAATCACCGAATAGTAAGTAGAATGAATATAAAAACGTGTCACGGTACTGAAGGGGTTAAATAAAGTCAAATCATAAGAAGTCGGACATACAGAAGCAGGGAGAGAGAGTTCCATAGTATACGCCTTCAAGCTTTGGTCTCCCATCACGACTCTTTTCAAACGCCCCAGAGAAGGTTAGCACAGTTGTCAAGAGTCCTTCTCCCTGTTTACGGTACAGAAGCAATATCAATCTGTCAGAGGGACCATAAACACACCCTTAACAACGCCCGTAACTTCAACCAGAGTGCTTTGAAAGGAGTGAGGCAGAGTTTGTCAATATAGACCATAACAGTTTCTTCAAGTTTTCATCATTTTTTGAAGTTATTTAATTTTATTGCTATTCCAGGTAAGAGAGAAAAAGAATCAAAAGTGTGTGTGTGTGTGTGTGTGTGTGTGTGTGTGTGTGTGTGTGTGTGTGTGTGTGTGTGTGTGTGTGTGTGTGTGTAACAACCCTGAATCACACATACTTCACGAGAAACGTCGTCTTGCTTTCTGGGAGGAGCTGTGTGTGTGTGTGTGTGTGTGTGTGTGTGTGTGTGTGTGTGTGTGTGTGTGTGTGT
>NC_059299.1:1005000-1012500 GCF_017591435.1 Portunus trituberculatus
CTCTTCATCCATCTGATGCAGAAACCTCTCACCTTGATGATCAAAACAGCTAACAGGAGGAGGAAGAGAAGAAGGAGGAGGAGGAGGAGGAGGAGGAGGAGGAGAGTAAATGGAGCACAAGAGGAAAAGAAGATGAGGCGATAAAGAAAGGAGAGATTGTGAAAGAGGCTGAAGGAATGTAGAGGGGAAAGGGAAAAAAGAAAGGATAAGAGGGGAAAATGCGAAGGAAGAGCGGAGAGAGAGAGAGAGAGAGAGAGAGAGAGAGAGAGAGAGAGAGAGAGAGAGAGAGAGAGAGAGAGAGAGAGAGAGAGTTTATCCTTTATGTAAGAGGAAGAGGAGGAGGAGGAAGAAGAATAAAGGAAAGAATGTAGAAGAGAGGGGAAGGATGAGGAGTACGGGGAAGAGAGGATAAGGGGAATAAACAAAGGGGAAAAGGAAATAGATACTAAGATACAAGATACGAGAGAGAGAGAGAGAGAGAGAGAGAGAGAGAGAGAGAGAGAGAGAGAGAGAGAGAGGGGAGAGAGTAAGGGGAAACTGATTTGGATACAAGAGTGCTATTTTAAAAAGCAATTCGGGAACCGGACGTGAGGGAAGGTAGAAACACACACACACACACACACACACACACACACACACACACACACACACACACACACACACACACACACGTGGCGAGGGATGAAAATGAACAAGGAAAATAGAGATGCAAGTGAAGTAGAACAGGAGGAGGAGGAGGAGGAGGAGGAGGAGGAGGAGGAGGAGGAGGAGGAGGAGGAGGAGGAGTAGAACGTGTGCAGCAGCAGGTATACTCGTGTGTGTGTGTGTGTGTGTTGTTACGGCCCGCCCGTAACATGCATTACTACCATCACCTCCTCCGCTTGTTACCTCGTTCGCCACCTCTCCGCCTCCCCTTCCACGTCATCGTCTCGTGAACCTGCCACGCCACCGTCTCGTGAACCTTCCACGTCACCGTTTCATGAAGCCCGGCTACTGTCCCGAAGTTGGATTCACGCGGCCCCTTTCGACTCAACCGAAAGTGTTGAGCCAGCTCTTGGTTTTCTGGATTGGCAGTTGAGATCCAAGCCTCAACCAGTGAACACAACGCCTCTTGGTTCTGCCGTGGGATCAACCATCACCCAGCATTTCACCACTGCGACACCGCATAAGTATCACTTCCCTCGTCCGTGTTTTCCACATTGCCTCTATATAGGATTAGGATTATTGTTAGGTATTAAGTTGGGTTCTTTATTGTTGTATTTATTACTGTGTTATATGTATATGTGTATGTCATTTTCCTGTGTTTCATGTTATATATCTGTGTTTCATGTTTCTTGTTATATATGTGTCAATTTCATTATGGGTTATTAAAGTAGCTTTTAAAGTGACCCCCTTTTGCATTTCCTCACCAGTTGAACCTGCAGTGTTTTTTTTTATTGTTATTGTTCACCGGCTCTCCGATGCCAATCTTACCAGTTTAACCGGTGAACGTAACAATTGGCGACCGTGACAGGACCATTATAACCCATGTTCAGTGTTCCATTTTTCCAGTGACTTTTTTCTGTGATTGCTTGTGTTTCTGTGGTGTTGTGACTCTGATGTGTTTTTTTCTGTGACTTACTCTGCGTGTGGTTTAAATTTACCTTTGTGCGTTCAAGTGGCTCCTTTTGGGTTAAACGTGCTTCGTGACTTTCATTGGTATCGCATAGCAGTGGTAGAGCAGGAAACCAGGTAGAAAGGCGTGTTCACCGATAGCACTTATCTCTATTTTTGCACATAGGCAGGTGTGTAATAAGTGTTATCCAAGTGTTGGGATCATCATATGTTCATGCGAACCCTCAATGCCCTCACTTCGCGGATCATTTTTCTCGCTAGTTAGAATCGGCCATTTTAACTAGTCTCTCAGACTAATCCGCCTCCTTATCAATAACAAGTCTCAGTACAATTCGCTCCTCACTCTCAAGTCTCGTAACTAGAGTAATCCGGATCCCTCTTAATGCCGTAACTCTCTAGTTTACCCCTCATTAGTGATTGTACTCATAAGTGTTTACTTAAGTATAATCTAGGTAATTTCAAGGTTGCCTTTATTATCACTCTGCCAAGTTCCTCACTTAAGTAATTCGCTTATCATTTTTTTGTTGTGGTTTAACATCTATTTAATATGGCTTCCGCTCAGTTTAACGTTGAAGATTTTTGTGCCGACCCTTCTCTGGAACAACTTAAATATGCTAATATAAAGAAGGACCAATGGAAAGCCATCGCTAAACATTTTGATGTTCCCATCACGTCTCAGATGACTAAAGAGGTCATTAAGAATGTAGTTGTTGAACATCTAGTGCAAGAAGGTCAGTTGCTAGGAAATGCCATAGAAGAGTTAACTCCCATGTCAGCCTCTACGAGGACTATAATACACAGTCCCCAGGAAGAACAGGATAAGAGTAGGATAAGTCAATGGGAAATTGAGAAGCTTAAACTAGAATACCGGATGCAGGCAAAAAAAACAAATGCAACTACAGGCAGAAAAGGAAGAAAGAAGAATTTCAGTTACAACTTAGAAGGCAGGAGAAAGAGTTAGAAATTCAGGAGTTAACCCTACGAAATGACGCTAAGTTTAGAGGGAAGAAATAGATATAAAGAAACAGTTAGCAAGCTTTAATCCTGCTACAGCTGCTCCGCTAGTTCCCCCTTTTGATGAATCTGATGTTGACGGGTCATTTCGCGCTTTTGAGAGCATTGCTCATAGGAATAAATGGCCCAAGGATCAGTGGGTGTCTCTCCTTGTCCCTAAGCTAGTAGGAAAAGCTTATAGGGTATACAACGGCCTTAGTGATGAGGTAGAATATGAAGAGATCAAAGGTAACATTCTAGACGCCTACTCTATCACTTCTGATGGATACAGACAGCAGTTTCGAAAGTATGTGAAACCAGAGTCTCACACCTATGTTGAATTCGCTAGTGAGAAACTAAGACAATTTAAGAAATGGTTAGCCGCCCTTAACATTACCACCTTTTCGGAGTTGCTCAATCTAATGGTCCTGGAAGAATGGAAGAACAAGTTACCATTTAATATTCTGAGGCATGTGGAAGAACGGGAGAGAGTGATCTTATGTCTGCCGCTAAAGTGGCTGATGCGTTTGCTTTGTTGATGGGATCCCTGGGTAGTAGAGGTCGTGGTTCACTGTCTAATGTTAGGTCCTCCTTTGGGGAAGGTTTTGGGGGCGCGGGTGGTAAGCCAACCGGATTCTCGCCAAATGCATATAATTCCCCCTGGTGTACATACTGTAAGAAGCCAGGTCACACGATCCAGAAATGTAGACACCCAAATTGCAAGGGTTCTCAACGTCAATTTTCTTTTGTGTCCCCTAGACCTAACACATTTGAGAACAAGAAACCAGTGGCCCTAGCTAACCCTGTCAACTCTCCTCTAGAACTTTATGACTCGTACATGTATCAAGGTAAAGTGTCCTGACTGATGGTAAAGACAAGGCAATAAATATCAAGGTTCTGCGTGATACAGGTGCTGCCCAATCCATCTTAAGGGAAGATGTCATCCCTAACATCAAACAGGCTTTCACTGGGAGAAGGTGATCCTTACAGGTCTCGAATCACAGCTCTCCTATCCCTTGGCTAATATTAGCTTACAGTGCCCGTTCATTTCAGGAGAGGTTGAGGTAGCCATTAAACCTGGTGAACTGCCAGTACCGGGGTACATCTTGTACTGGGTAATGATCTTGCGGGTAACTTGGCTGTTCCAAACTTAATTGTTCTTGATTCTCCCTTAACAGAAAGTCCCACTAAGACCCTGGACGAAACATCCCTCACTTCTTCCCAGTGTGTGCAGTCACCAGGTCTCAGTCCAAGTCCCCTGCCCTTTCATCACCTCCTCCACCAATGATTGCCTCTACTGACAACTTGTATAATGACATCATTTCAAAGGAGAATTTGATTAATGCTCAGGAACAGGATCTCACTTTGGCTAAGATCAGACATGTGGCCAGTGAGACAAAGGATATGTCTAAATTGCCTTGTTTTTATTATCAGGAAGGAGTCCTGATGCGTGCCTACAGACCTCCTGAACTGAAACAACTAGACACCTGGTCAGAAACACATCAAGTTGTCATCCCTTGTCTGTAAGACCAGCCATTATAGAACTAGCTCATGATGGATTGTCAGGTCATCTAGGCATCCAAAAACCTACAAGAAGGCTCTTCAACATTTTTTTGGCCAGGAATGAAAAAGGATGTGTCACACTATGTAAAACATGTCACATATGTCAAGTTGTGGGTAAGCCTAACGAACGCCTTGTGCCAGCTCCTCTGACGCCTATTCCAGTTCAGACGGAGCCCTTCGAAAAGATCATACTAGACTGCGTAGGGCCCTTACCCAAAACCAAACGAGGGAATCAGTATTTGTTAACCCTCATGGATCCCACTACCAGGTACCCTGAAGCATTCCCTCTTAAGAACATCACATCAAAGACCATTGTAAAACATCTAATACATTTTTTCACCTCGGTAGGAATTCCAAAACAAATTCAGTCTGACAAGGGTAGCAATTTCACTAGCCATTTTTTCCAACAGATAGTGAATGAGCTAAACATCGACCATGTTACCTCCTCGGCTTACCACCCCAATCCCAAGGCTGTCTGGAGCGGTTTCACCAAACATTAAAATCCATGATGAAGAAGTATTGCTTGGAGCATCAAGGAGACTGGGATGAAAGTATTTCTTTCCTTCTCTTCGCTTTAAGAGAATCTCCTCAAGATTCTTTAGGTTACTCCCTTTTGAATTACTCTATGGTAGACAGATCAGGGGGCCTCTCAAAATATTAAAGGATCAATGGTTTACTCAAAATACTCCTTCAAGCCCCAGTGTGTCTGACTACATCAGTAACCTTAAGAATAAAATCAGTGAAGTCAGATCTTTTGCTAAATCAAACTTCCTCAAATCTCAAACTAAAATGCAACAGAATTCTCTTCCCAAATCTGTCATGAGAAGTTTCAAACCAGGAGACAAGGTTTTACTTTTCTCCCCACTCCAGGCAATGCTCTTCACAGTAAGTTCATGGGACCTTATGTTGTGGCTCAAAAACTAAGTCCATTAAATTATGTGGTCCACACTCCTGACCGTCGTAAGGATTCCCAACTTGTTCATATTAATCTAATGAAACCTTACCACTCCAGAGAACCAGAGGACGACTTGTCTCGCGCTGTACCTGTATGTCTGATAGGAAAGGAGTCTGGTCCTGTGCCCCCGAGGAAGAGTCCGACATCGAATTCCTCTTCTCGTCACCTAAAGGACGCCCCTCAAACAGCCAAATCATGTCCAACCTTGATGAGGTGTTTCTTTCCTTAACACCTTCACAACAGTCTGATCTTAAAAGTTATTGCCAGACTCCTACCCATTGCCCTTGATAGAGGACCTTATAGATAGTATAGGAGTAGCCAAATTTGTAACCACTATAGACTTGCTTAAAGGTTACTACCAGATTCCCTCTCGGACGAGGCCCAAATAATATCCGCCTTCATCACTCCCTTCGGACTATACCAATACCAGTGATGCCCTTTGCGTGTCTAATGCTCCCGCCACCTTCCAGAGGGCTATAAATTACATAACTCAGGACTTGGAGGGCAACATCTACTTCACCGACCTGTTCCTGGGCGGCACCTTCCTCACCTACGGCACGGAGGTCATCAACTTCCCTGACATGGACCCCGAGAAGCGCATCGATCCCATGACACGCATCTTCCCCAGAGTCACCAAGTGCACCTTCAGGAAGTTCGGCCCTTCGGGAACCATCGAGACCCACGACACCATGTGTGTGCTGGCGGTTAACATCATCAACGAGAAGATCTACATTTTCATCTGGTTCTGGCTGGTCTCTCTCACCACCATCACCGCTGTCTGGCTCGTGTATCGCCTCCTCGTCATCGTCTCCTCCGATGTGCGCTTCAAGCTTCTGCAGGTTCTTCCTTTGCGAGGTGCTGTGTCTGGTGGTGGGGTGGACAACATCATCGCCGACGCCTTATCAAGATCTCCGTCTCACCTCCTTCATGAGCCCATTACGGAGGTCTTAGGGGAGGAAATGTTACGGCCCGCCCGTAACATGCATTACTACCATCACCTCCTCCGCTTGTTACCTCGTTCGCCACCTCTCCGCCTCCCTTCCACGTCACCGTCTCGTGAACCTTCCACGCCACCGTCTCGTGAACCTTCCACGTCACCGTTTCATGAAGCCCGGCTACTGTCCCGAAGTTGGATTCACGCGGCCCTTTCGACTCAACCGAAAGTGTTGAGCCAGCTCTTGGTTTTCTGGATTGGCAGTTGAGATCCAAGCCTCAACCAGTGAACACAACGCCTCTTGGTTCTGCCGTGGGATCAACCATCACCCAGCATTTCACCACTGCGACACCGCATAAGTATCACTTCCCTCGTCCGTGTTTTCCACATTGCCTCTATATAGGATTAGGATTATTGTTAGGTATTAAGTTGGGTTCTTTATTGTTGTATTTATTACTGTGTTATATGTATATGTGTATGTCATTTTCCTGTGTTTCATGTTATATATCTGTGTTTCATGTTTCTTGTTATATATGTGTCAATTTCATTATGGGTTATTAAAGTAGCTTTTTAAAGTGACCCCCTTTTACATTTCCTCACCAGTTGAACCTGCAGTGTTTTTTTTTTATTGTTATTGTTCACCGGCTCTCCGATGCCAATCTTACCAGTTTAACCGGTGAACGTAACAGTGTGTGTGTGTGTGTGTGTGTGTGTGTGTGTGTGCCAAGTTTAAACAATCTTCCACTCCTTCCTCTCCCATCTCCACGTTTGGCAACTTTCACAGGAAGTTGAAAATTCCACGATATGAATGGCGCCTTAAAAATAAGCACACACAGAACCACAGCAGAACACACACACACACACACACACACACACACACACACACACACACACACACACACACACACACACACAGCATCACCATCATATTCTTCGGTAATGAAGGTGAATTCTTGTCAAACTATCACTGGAATCGCACAGAGGCGCCTTGAAAACCACGGTAACTTCCTCTCCTTAGATGACAGCTAGGATGACGAAACACACCCTTGGAAACCATATTAACTTCCACCTGGATCATGAAAAACATCCTTGAACACCACAAGAACTTCCTTGTAAACCTCACCAACTTACACTAAAATCACGAAAAAATATGAAAGAACTAAATCACTTCTATTTCTAATGAAACTATCAGTGGAACCCCAAAAATTGTCCTTAAAATCATTCAGTAACTTGCTCTATCTCTTCTTAACCCCTCCAGTACCATGACGCGTTTCCATATTCACTCTGCTTACTATTTGGTGATTTTTTACAGCTTCAGAAACTCATGTGGTGGAATTAAAATAGTGAAGACTGGTCATTAATCTTCTGACCTCCATAGACCCTTCCTAATGTCAATAAAAAGGTCCAATCGTACACAAAACTCAAGCTAAAAATGTGTCCC
>NC_059299.1:1032500-1035000 GCF_017591435.1 Portunus trituberculatus
AATCCTGCTTTTGTTAGGCTGTCGTGACGCATTACCCCCTTTCGTCTCAAGCTGGTAGAGCAAGCAAGAACATCACGTGCTATGCTCCCACTCATGCTCCACCCGAGAGGTCAGTGTTCGCTTGGTTCTGGCGCCGCAATGCTCCCCAGACTTTACTCTTTGCTTCCCTGACACGTGGTAAGCCATATCATTTTGAAACACTTCTGCGTCGCACCTCTAATACTGTCAAAGGTTCTAGTTGGAGATTCACGATTTTTTAAGGGTGTTTTTGCGGTGTTGGTGACAGATTAATAAGTTTTTTACATTATTAACAGGAGAAATACCCTCGAGAAACTGATTAACACTCTATGTAGCCTTTGAAAAGAGTCGTGGTGAGAGGGAAAGAGCAAAGCGTTTCTGAATACAGTTTGCTCTCTCACCACAGACATTTTAAAAGGCCACAGAGATTAGCAGTGAGGTTCTAACGAGTGATTCTCCTGCAGGTAACGAAGAAACATTGTTAATCTGACACTGGAACCATAGAAGACATGGAATGAGTTAATATCAAGTACATGGCTTGATTTTTGTCTTTTTCTCTCCCTTATACATGACTTAATTTTCTGTCTTTCCCTCTCCCTTGTGCCTGGCTTGATTTTTCTGTTTTTCTCTTTCCCATTTGCCCTTCCATGCCTTCCCCTGACCTTGCCCCGCTCCTGTCAACGCCTCGTCCTTGTCTCCGCCTCCCTTCGTGCCCTACATGCCTTATTCCTTTGTCTTCCTCTCCCTTGCCTCCCCTATGCGTGTTTCTTTATCTTCCTCCCTCCCTCTCCATACATCTTTCGTTATTCTATATTCTTTTTCACAAGATATTATTCCATTCTTGTTTTCTCTCCTTTTCTTTCAGCCTGTCTCTTCTCTTTTCATTTCCTACACGTGTTTTTCTTTCATTTTTCTTTTCTTTTTTCCATCTGCCTGTCACGTGTTCTCTTGCCTCCTGTCGCCTCTGCTTCCCCTTCCCCATCACGTGTTTTTAAGTCCCCTCTCGCCCGCCCCGCCCCAGCCCCATTTTCACTCGGGGTCACCAGGGTAAGAAGGATTAAGCGCGTTCCCTTCGTCTGAATGTCACGTCTGCAGCAGCCGCCGCCGCCACCGTTGCGAGGGAGGGCGGGCGGCAAACTGCGTGAAGAGATGACGTCACAGGAGTCCCAAAGAAAGGTCACATGAACTCCCACTCCTCCTCTTCTTCTTGTCTCGCCTACTGTATTCCTCGCCCTAAGCCTCCTCCTCCTCCTCCTCCTCCTCCTCCTCCTCCTCCTCCTCCTCCTCCTCCTCTTCTTCTTCATCCCCAAAAGCCATTCATATATCACTCATCAGTCATCACAATCACTCCTACATGAAGGTCAGACTAACCCCTCTCTCTCTCTCTCTCTCTCTCTCTCTCTCTCTCTCTCTCTCTCTCTCTCTCTATGTTATGAAGAAAGAAGGATGTGAGAGTAAGGAGTAAAGAGAGATGATAAAAGTAAGGAATGAGGGAATAGAGGATTGGTGTCTCTCTCTCTCTCTCTCTCTCTCTCTCTCTCTCTCTCTCTCTCTCTCTCTCTCTCTCTCTCTCATCATTTGTACAAATCTTATTCTCTTTGTATTCTCTCTCTTCCCTCATTTCTTCCACTCCTCTCATCTTTCCCTTCCTTTCTTCTGCAAACCTCTCTATTCTCTCTTTCCTCCCCTCCTCTCATTGCCCCCTCACATAACCACCCAACTCCTCGTCAGAACATCATCACAGTGACACCTGCATGAAAACAGCTGATCTATTAGTAACGACACACACCACACACTTCCTCTCTGCTCTCTCTTCCCCCTCTTCCTCTCCATTCCTTCCCCCGTCACTAGTCTTCACCATGACATCACCACGCTGATATCACCTTCTGGAAAAATCTGTGGGGCCCCTTCAGTAGAAACGCATCCTCTCTCTCCCTCTCTCTCTCTCTCATCCTTCCTGTTATTCTGGCCATTGCTACTCATCATTTATTGTTCGTCATTCCCAGAACGTCATATTAACGGAACCAGCAGTTTATTCTACGTCAGCAGATGCATGTCCTCCTCTGCCTCCTGTGTTGTGTGTTGTGTTGCCTTCTTCTGTTTCTAGTTGCAATAGGATGTACAAATGGCCGTGCGAGGGTTTGGTTAAAGTTATGTTGTTGTTGTTTGGTTACCCTCACACCATCCAGGACTAAAATTAATTCTCTTTCCACTTCCTCTCTTCTCGTTCTCCTCATCCTCTTTGTCTTCCTCAAATCCACACTACAGTAAACACGCAAGCCTTTGACTGTAATAATCCTCCTCCTCATCCTCTTTCTCCTCCCCAGATCCCCACAACAGCACCACCACGCAAATATTTCCTACATCCTTCGTAACAATAATAATAATCCACCTCCTCCTCTTCCTCTTTCTCCTTCCCAGATCCCCACAACAGCACCACCACGCAAACATTTCCTATATTCATCGCAACAATAATCCTCCT